>NC_092646.1:19638028-19938028 GCF_039555335.1 Amphiura filiformis
AGCCAGTGTGGATATTGTAATCATAATCAGATACGATGAAACACCACACGAATGCAAGATAGTAAGAAACAAGACACGCAGAAAAACACAATGCACCTTCCTTACATTTTATCCAAACCGAACTGAAATTGGGGATTTAGCGTCAGAACTTGTTCCATTGAGGTATCGCAAACAAAAGATTTTGTAGCAGGAGCTAAATAAGATATCAACCTGGAGAGTTTCCCATGAATAGGTATCATTCACAAGTGATTTCATGGATTAATTTTGAGAGTTAAATTTCCAACAAAATCCCAATGCACAATACAGTCCCTCTCACAGTTGCAGTGACAAATTGATTGATATCCCACACTTTTAGAGGAGATTTCAAGATAATATTGTTTGCATATAACAAAAGTGCGTTTGTTATGAACCTTTTCAAAAAAAGAGGGGATTGTATGATGGAATGTGGTGATTTCTAAATATAGAATTCAGATAAACATCCGCAGCATCGCTGAACGATGATTCAAAGTCAAGTGTTCTCAAATCACTCAAACTTTGTTCAAGAAGGATTTAGTTACATTTTCGTTTGGTATCAAGAATCCTTGAAAGTGTCAGTAAATAAGACAGCGCCATCTATCATAAGTGTTTTTGATCTCCTCGCCTTAGATTTTGGAAAATTATAAATATTTGTAGATTTGTCATAATTATGATTGTGAGAGTCATAATTTCTCTTGTTTTAAGCACATGTCAGAAAGACAAACAGCTTGATTTTTGTTTATCTGTATTTTAAATTGTACATTACAGCTTAAAAAACAAAGTCCCTTTAATTTCATCCTATTTACTGTTTAATAACAATTCTTGTTCCGGATTACACATGTCATAATCAAGGCTATTTATTCTATTCCTGTGTTTCATATTATCGTATCATGATGTAGATATAATTATATTGATTGATTCTATCTTTACATATTTGAGGATCTTTCATGTTTCTGCCGCACACCGACATTCCGAGTGTATGCTATTGATTCATTACCTCAGGAAATGCCATGAAATATCTTTTATTTTTTATACTGTCTGAGTGAGCTTTCGATTATTATTAATTTTCGATTTTGATAAATATTCTGGAATCAAAATTGCCTGCATTGCAGCCTTGTTTGAAATTAAATAAATTAAAGCATGTTAGTTTCTACACGCGATGGTTATTAATATCTTTATTATACACTATGACTATACAACTACACGTGATTACTTATGTACAACATTTTTTTGACTTTGGTTAATTTTTTAAACCTGATTGCTTGGCATAATGATGTTTACACATGCCCTAACATACACTTAAATGGATTCAGCCAAATGGGCGATGTCTGTTGGACAACAGAGTGACAACATGACAATTTCAACATGTTTTACTGACACATTACGGTTCCATAGAAATCCACGTTAAACGCACAAAATAGCCAGTGGGGTTTCTTTCACTTTACCTCCTTATTTCGGCTTAAAATGGACAGAAATACTTCCTAAAATTATTTATATTTATAATTATTAATATGATTTTAGCATTTTGGGTAAAGAATAACAAATTAAATGGAAACCGTACATTATGGCTTTATATGCTTAAAATTCAAATGTTGCTCATGTAATTAACCATTTTCATGAGGGTTTTGTTTTTGTTTTTGAAAAAAATGTTGTTTTGTATAAATCAAAAAAGTGCTGTCCACACATTTCAAGGTGTTTTTGCACGTGTTTCTAATACCTATTTTTGAGAGAAAGAGGATGTAATGTTATTACGCTACTTTATTGCTTTGGTGGTGCTCCGTCCCATTTGCAAGCCACTGTGCACAATCTAGAGATGCTGTACTTCCTAGCTTAAAATAAACACATAACATGACAATCGATAAGTATTTGTAGCTTATTTTACCTTGACTCGTATTTCTATATTCATATAAATCATTGGTTTTTGGTACTTGAAATGGTATTAAATTTGCGCACTTAACCCTTGCCAAGAGCATAAGTTTTATTATAACACCTCTATGATGGGCTAGTTTGTTGCAACGCAGTCCCGTGATTTCCTATTCTCATATTGAATGTCTTTTTTATGTTTATTTTTATGTTTATTATGTAACAATGTATAAGTCGCGGTACTCATTTCTTCTATTAATTAATAATATGGAAAATTAATCAAATCAAATTCTCCATATCATAGCACTATGACATCGTACGTTAGTAAGAAATTTAAAAACAATATTGGCCAACATTTGTTGGCTTTAATATTTTACAAAACAAATATGCCATTTCCATATGCATGTTTGCTCAAATATAAGGGAAATGAACGTAAAAACAAGGAGTCCCTAAGAGCTTAGTCTTAAACTAATGGGAACCACACACTCTTGGAAACCATAGAGGGCTTACTACGCTTGCTGTTCGAGGGGCGTCGCAGTTTCGGCTTTGACGCTCGACCCCCAGCACCCACCCACCCCCACCCCCAATCGCCAAATCGCGAGTAGTCTTTGACTAAGGCTACTAAAAGCTTCACTCTTCCTTTCCCCAAGTTCGGTATTCCCAACGCCAAACTTGTATTGTAACGTGTAAGTATAGGCCTAACGCTAGAGCACTATATTTTGCACCGAATCATTTTCCAGTCATAAGTTGAATGGAAAGTAGGCTAAACTCAAAAACAATATCTTATATCAAACGTGGAAAAGTGTCATCATCAAATTCCCGTAACTGTTTGTTTTTACGTAGGCAGTTTTAAAGCCATAATCTAAATGATTGCCATACTAAACAAAATTTCGATGGACATATGCCAATAAGAGACACCCGATAAGCTTAAAATGTCATATACTAATTGAGTTAATGGTCTGCCGTTGGACATGAAGATTTAAGCGCTGTATTTTACGAAAGTAGTGATAAACTTGTGCATTAAGGTAATTAGGTACTTTTAGTATTGGTTTTTCGTCTTTTTGACTTTTAAGACAAGTCCCTCATGACATAATATTTAGACAGGAAAGAAAAAGGACACTTGTAATGAACGGTTGCTTGATGTGATCATTTGTTAATTTTTCTGACAAAACATTATTATAATGTTTAATTCTAGGCCCGAATAATACCAAAAGCTATCACAATATTAAACAGTATAATGTACATATATTTTCTCCTGAAGAAACCAACTGGCAACCCAGTTGCTAAGCAACAACGAGTTGTACACAGAAGGTCGTCACACAACATCAGTGTTGATAAAGACATCTGACAGATTTCGAAACGTCCACAGTAAGTGCTGTTTTATTGGACTAGAACTATGAAATTCGTCTTTATTTTCAATAACAGTCCTGAAGAACATGTTCAGTAGCACCATCATTGTTCAACTTTTCTTTAAAATGACTCAGTGAAAATACGGCGAGGGTCTGCATGTTTGTAGGCCATCTGAAAACGGGCAATCTGAAATCACTGAAAATGATTAAAGCTGGAGCAACCGTCTGAAATTCCAAGATGCAGGAATACCTTTCTTGTGTTGGGATCAATAGTTTTGAACTTAAATCATACATGAACCGTTATTTTTGTTCAATAAAATGCAAAGCACTCCCCATATAAAATAATCAAGCAAACGAACACACAAGCAAAAACTACAACGCAGTAAAGTTGTCTATGTAAGCTAAGGTTATAATGATTATAGCTGTGATTTGTTCAACCACAAATAGGCCAGCAAGGACTTCAAATATGCACTATTTATTTAATAAAACATTACCGCCATACACTCCGACCTATATATTCTAATTACAATACCCTTGATATTATTCCAGATAATAATTACCATAATTGTATTGATAGTCGATTGCGAACTTTATAAATCGGTTGACAAGTCTAATAATGTCTAGACCAATATTCTACGAGGGTCATTCAAAAAGTTCTACCTCCACCCTCATATTTCAGCTTCTGTAGGTAACAGCCGATACATAATTTCCATGATGATAACCTTTGGTATTATCTAGCTGATATATCTTTTTCGTTTGTTGTAAGCGAAGTAAAAAATTAAACCACGATTCAGGACCGCGAAAACGGATAAAGTCTGTATATATCTCCACAAAGAACACATAAGTAGACCAAATTGAAGTTACCATAAAATTAGTCCCTTCAGATGGCTTAAATTGAAGCTGCCATAAGGAAAAATATTGAAAATTATGTAAAATGACAACCAATATATACCACTCATTAAAAACCATTGCTTTTTAGCAAAAAATGGGACTGTAATTAAATCGTCGTTGATATTTAGGCATTAGCCTAATCATTTGGTTGGTAAAGGTTGCCTAGTTTTAGCCCCACATCACCATTTTTGTGTTTAGAGTGTAAACAGTTACACGTGCAAACTTATAGCAAATGTGGTGCTGTCCTTGTGCAGGCCTGTCATATTTAAGCACTTAGAATGATATTGATGAACGAATATATACAGCGTAAGTATTATTAGATGACTTGTAGTCCATTCCAGCAAACACATAAAGGTTTTTAAAACATAATAAAAGTGTAGTATATGAGTTTTGGTCTGGGTCAGAAACATATAATAATATTTAAATGTCGGGTCATGGAAACGTTTTCTATGAAAAAACACTGCAACAACATTTAAACAATGTTGTCAAAATGTTATTGCAAAATATCGGTGAAAACTGCATATTTTCTAAAGACACAAAACTAGTAACTGGTGTTTCTTCGAATTTAAGAATTAGAACCTTAAATTTCATATTTATATACCTTATTAAAGTATCCCAAATATTGGTAAACATTGGCCAAACGTCTAACTTTATCCTTTATGACTAACATTGTTCAAAACGAAGAAAAATATGTAACTTTGAGAAACCATCTGCTGGGTTAACCTACTGCATCATTTCATTTCAAAAAAGTATACTTTTAAGTGTGTATCTGTGTCGCTTTTAAATATACCATTCAAAGCAATGTCTAAAATGTTCCACTTAAAGTGACCCTGCGTGCACCCTTAAGAACTACAAGTGAAACTAGTTTAAACTGCAGTTAGTGTATTATTTGTATGAATTATTAAAATACAACATTTCAATTGCAGTCTCGTCGTTCCTGCCATCGGATGCGTGTTATGTTTGAATGTCAAAAACGTTAGTATCCAACAACTACTTGACAATAACTTTGATGTTATCAATGAGCATTATCTGTATACTTATCCAGAGCTAAACAATCCATTCACCTTTGAAAATGTCACATCAAATTGATTACCTCATAGTCAACCTTGACTTCTTGTTAGATTGCATCTCTGATCTAGCTGACGTCAATTTTGCTTCGTAATTTATGAAATTTTCATTATGATGAGTTCATCATAATGCAACACTTTCTTTCAACACCACTTGAGGAGAAAATAAACATGGATATTACCAAGTAATATGTACAGAAACCAAATATACCATGCGCAGCCTCCGTGAATTCTACTAAGTAGCCAAAAACTTGTTGCAAACTTCTTACTCAGTCTGCGGAAGTCAAATGCAGATGGAGTGAGTTTGCTGCTGAGTTATATGCAAACACAGGCCTTGATCTACCACCAATCATTGAAATAAATCCTAGTACCAAAGATCCAAGCATCCTCCTAGATGAAATAGAGCAAGCTATTGCAAAGTTTGGAAACAACAATTCCCCTGGAAAAGATGGCATGTTCTTGCAGGTGTCCGAGCCGGCTTTAGAATATTTGCAATCGGATATGGGACACAAGAGTGTGGCCAAAAGACTGTGTCTCATCTGTTTCCTTCACAATCCCTAAAATTGGGGATTTGGGCAACTGTGACAATTATAGAACAATTGGCCTCAATTTCGTATCCAGCAAAATCGAGCTGAACATCGTGCTGAACCGAATACAGAACATCCTGAACTGTGAAATTGCAGAGGAACTAGCCGGTTTCCGCAAAGGAAAGGGAACTCGTGACCAATATTCAACGCACAGATAATATTACAGAAGAAATTGGAAACAAATACGTCACCAGTCTACATAGTCTTTATTGACTACAAAAAGATCTTCGACTCAGTCAGCCATCAGGACGTGCGGCTGCGTTCACTGCTTGATATGGGATTTCCCAGACACATAATATAATACTTATCCAGATACTGGGAGCTGCAGTGCGAGTATATTAGGAAATCACTGAATGCTTTAAAATCAAAAGAGGAGTACGACAAGGTTGCGCCATTTCATCTGCTCTGTTCAATGTCTACTCCGAGATTATCTTGAGAAAGGCAATCCAACAACCCTAGGGCATCAGCATTTGTAGAGTGAAAATTACTGATCCGATGTTAAGTAGACATACCACCCCCAAATGAATGTAAACAAAACCCCTGATGCGTTCCAAGCAGTAGCTAAATATGGACATGCAGCTAAATGGTGAACCAATGGAATAAAATCAATGATTTCACATATTTCTTATGCTACCTGCTACGATACCTCAAAGGAGATACAAAGGCGGCTTGCAATAGCAAGAAGTCAAATCCAAAGCTTACTGCGTCAGGCACTCAATTGCCCATAGCAGCCTATATAATGGATTTGAAGCCTGGCCCTGAAGCAGGCAGACACCAAAAAGAGCACAGCTTTTAAACTACGGTGCTCCTGTCGTCCCTTGCGTTGCACTTGACATGACAAACACTTTGCACAGATTGATCCTAAAGAAAGACTTCTGACAACTGTGACAAATCACAAGTTGCAGTGCAGGAAATCTTGTTACAACTTGTTGCATGGAAGACATTTCAAGGAAAAAATAAGACACCCTAGGCAGAGGACGTCCACGATCATCATACACATACAGATAGATGCAAACGGAGGCATATCACAAGAATATTAAAGACTTCCTGCAACCCACCCCCTCGAGAATGGTACCTAAAACAAGTGAGTGAGTGAGTGTCATTATTTTATGGTTACATGATCACATTTGACCTTTTCAACATTTAACAAAGGTCAGGCAGCATTATTACGCTGAGCAACATTCTGCATTCTTTATATTATGTCATACTGTTTTTCAGTAAATGGTGGAAGAGCAGGAGAGCCAGAAGGGAGTTATGTATTTAATGCCTTGAGTAGCATAGTAGTACTTGTCCTTAAAAGCAAAAAAGAAACTACACCTTAAAAAGAAGATTTGGAAAGTCACTTTGAGCAAAATCCTATGTTTCTTTCAAAATGAAAGGCAAGCTGTCCTCCTTTATTTCACAACACTTAACAGAACCAGTATCTGACATCCCTTTGATGATTAAAATACTTGAAATACAAAGGCTAGGCACTCTACTCAGGACTCTACATGCTTTCATTTTAAATTGTTCTTGATGTTTATGTTTTATCCATTAAGTATACTTGTATATTGTTAAACCTCTGAATTGAATCCACGTGTATTATTAAATTCAATTATTTCGAATCTTCTTCTTAATATAAAAATGATTTTCATATGACAAAGTAAGTACGTGATTTAGATAAATTACACAACATCAAAATTATCCGCTGGGTTTGATCAGGTTGTCCCACACAGGATCTAGTTCCATTGAACCGAGACACAGTGCTGGAACTAGATCCTGTGTGGGACAACCTGATCAAACCCAGCGGCACCAGGAGCAGGAAACTTCCGACTTCGGTGACGTCATCAAGTGTGATGTCACCTGATCAGGTTGGTCCTTAGCCGTTTCCAAGAAAACATCAGAGCTAACAACATCGGCTGATGACGAGGAAGTTCCTCGAAAGCGCTCCCGGTAAGCGAAATAAACAAGTAGTGTTGAAGTTTAAATTAATAATTTTCATCGTATTTTGTATTTACTAATGTCAATTATAAGGGCATTTCGTGATCCACAGCATCATCTCCCACTAATCTTTAAAAAAAAGTTGAGATTTTTATATCTCTGGAAACCTCTGGCTCCATAATGTTTATGTACAACAAAAATTTCTAGCAGATTAATTTGTTTAGCAAAGATATCGTGAAATTTGAATTTCGTTTATTATACCAGAACACATTGTCTATGGAGCAGCGTAATACACATAATCATCAAACTCACAAACGCAAAATCGGAATGAACTGAAATTGTGGGAATATATAGGTTTTTTACGTAGATATCTACTGAAAAATGTCAAAAAAGAGGATGCTAGACTCACAAAATACTCCTTTAAGTGAAAAAACTCTTTCTTTTTGTTCTGGAATCTTTGACAATAAGGATCAAAGATCATTTTACTTGGTATGCGAAAAAGTTGCCCAACTCAGGCAATTAAGTAAAATCGGGCATAATGTTTGAATAAACATGATTTTTTACCGGGTTCGCCGTCGCAAATAACAAAGGAGACAAGTAGAAAAAGTAATCCCGCCTTGGAACCGAACCCAGGCTTGGGGTCGGTGCCTGCTTCTTCTTCTTCTTCTCCCAGGCGGTACAGTTTTCTACTTGTCTCCTTTGTTATTTGCAACGGCGAACCTGGTAAAAAAGCATGTTTATTTATATAATTCCCGTCGATCATGCCAATGTTTTTCCGTGATAACGCTTGAACTTGAACAAGGAAAAACCCACGAGAGATTTTTCTGTTAGCCAAGATAAGACTCATTCCTCTGCATATAACATTGTTGAAATCATCCCTTTTAATTCGTTTTTAAAAAGCAAAACACAATTGCTAATCATGAAAGTCACATTTCAAAAGTGGCCCAACTCGTTTTCTGGGCGATTTAGTTAATTAAGCATAGACAAGATGTTTGTGATTCCACTGCATATAACATTGTTCCCATGAACTCTTTTATTTATTTTTTCTAAAAGGCGAAATTGCAATTGTATAATTTTTATTGTTACAGTCTGTATATTCTCGTATTCCGTGATCAAACAGAAAGTAACTTCTGAATTTTGTATTGCATATCAGTAATATACAACAAATTTTGACAGAAACATTGAGCTCATATTGAAATATGATTGAAAGCACCATTTATACCTAAATATCTCAGATTAGTTTCGTACCGAGTTTTTGACACAAATACATATTTTATTTTCATAAAATTGAATATAAAATAGTATTATGAAGAAATAGGGTAATGCCTGTCAGATGAGATGTGAATATATTATAATTATGTAATTAATACTCTTGAAGAAACAATATTGTTCAAGGATAAGAAATGAATGACTAGCAAGATACATCTCGGATAACACCTTAATTACTTGGGATTAGTATTGCTTTCCATGAGCAAATTTAACTACTCCGTAACTTTGTTGTGATAGACCAGTTTGATTTTGCATATTGTGTGCCACAAGTTTATTGAACTTGTTACAAGGCTTTGACTTAAAAACACCTCGCATCAGTGAAACCATTCTTAGAGAAGAGCATTATTATAATAATTCGTAAATCTATAGAAGAGCGTTATAATAGTTCGTAAGTCTATCAGAAAATTATCGTATATTAATTTATTTGTGGCCAATTACAATTATTGTTTAATCAACACACAATAAACTCAATATTATACTTAATTGAATATTAATTTCATTTGCGATGAATCACAATAACAAAATTGTTGATAGGAAGAAGTTGGGAAGTTTGAATGTATTAAGTAACTACGAGAAAATATGTATATTATATATAACATATTGATAGATGGTGGTATCAGCACATATCATACGTTGATAAATCATCTTAGATGCATTACAATCATTGTACGCCTGACGGATACCTAAAAATGATACCTAAAAGAAAAACTGTTACGACAACACTTTAAACTTGTCTAATAGAGCGTGACAAAAGGATGAGGCTTCTATATTATATTTATCTCTTTCAATCACCAACGCAAAATATCCTGCATTCTTCCAATTCGCCGAATACGTGTTAAAATATTTAAAAGTACCATGGCGATGATGGAGATGTATTCAAGAATTATGGAGCAATTGATGAGGCGCCGAGGACACATTATTTGGGTGTAAAGGATAATGCTACACTCCTTTTTTCTATTCTATTACAACAAAGTAGTGCAATTTAAAGAGAAAATAATATCACTTTTGCGCCCAAATATTTAGGTTGTTTACTTCATTTATATATTAATGCGTAAGTGACAGCGTGTATCACGGAAATATTGTACGCGTAACCAATCGTAATCTTTGCGTAGAATGTAGTACGGCGCTTGACTCATTA
The DNA here is from genome assembly GCF_039555335.1 of Amphiura filiformis. Classification (NCBI taxonomy): domain Eukaryota; kingdom Metazoa; phylum Echinodermata; class Ophiuroidea; order Amphilepidida; family Amphiuridae; genus Amphiura; species Amphiura filiformis. The sequence continues at coordinate 19,648,128 of NC_092646.1, forward strand.
TTGCGAGGGTAGTATAATTCAAGAAGAGTAATCCACAAATGTTAATATGATACATTAATTAATGATACTATCAAGCAGGCGGCGGATGACATGATCGAGCCGGCAACTTGTGAAACCGCCCGGCCGTATGGCATTTTCCAATATAGTCGGTTAGTTTTGTGGGGTTCATTATCGAACCCCAACGGTTCTAGCTTGTATTTATATTATTTATCAACATAGGTCTATTTGTTTGTGATATTTCAAGCGTTTTAAAATTTCAAAATAATCCCATTCGATTACACGGTTGACGATGAAAATTTACTGAATTTAGGGAATTGCATGGCGGCCACCACCTGCTATCAAGCCGACCTCAACGTTAGGATAAATTTAAACAGTCGAAAATATTACAACAACAACACAGCAACCGATTTTCTCAGTATTATTTGCCCATTGATTGACTCCCAGCAAACACAAAAACGTTTTAAAAACGTTTTGAATGAGGTATATTTTGGCTTTTGGTTTAGGTAAAAACGTTTTAATAACATTAAAATGTCGGGTTATATAAAGGTCATGATAACGTTTTAAAACGTTTTGTATGAAAACACACTACAACAATATTTTTAAATGTTTTCAAAAATGTTATTGTAAACTATTTTTACAAACATTTTTGCCAAATATTGTGTCAATACTTAAATAACATTATGTTAAAATGTTTGAACACAGCAAACACAGAAATGTTCTTCAAAACCTTTAAATAACATTTAAATGTCGGGTTATATAAAGGTCATGAAAACATTTTTAAAACGTTATTGAAAATATTTTGGGCAAACATTTTTCGCAAAATATTTTTCAACTAAAATAACATTCTGTTTAGAATGTTTTGTATCAAGTTTTCAAGAATGTTTTTGGAATGTTATTAAAACGTTTTATACCCTTTATATAACCCGACATTTAAACGTTTTCTGTAGAACATTTTTGCTTGCTGAGCAGTAGATTATCAAAAATGTTTTTTAAGGTTATGAAGACGTTTTATACTCTTAATATACCCTTTATATAACCCGACATTTAAACGTTTTCTGACAACCTTTTATAACCTTTTGCGAATGATGTCGAAAACGTTTTGTGTTTGCTGGGCTGTCGTTATTTTGGCCAAACATTTATATACGTAGTCGTATAATACTGTTTAATTTTTCAAACGCTCAAAACTTTGAACTAGACACATTTATATGAATTCTTATTTTCAAACATCTTGCATCTTGTGTGCAAAATATAGATGTATATGATTTGACATAATAATGATAAGTACCCGAGAGAGTGACAAACACATTGTTGCATGAAGATAAAAGACCACTTACCACTTACATTTATATTAAGGTGCAGAAATTCCCACTTGTAAAGTCAACACAATTAAGCTACGGAGCCGAAGCAAATTTTTCTAGATCAGTTTTTACTTATTATTGCAAATGTAATTGTAATTTGTATTTGGTACATGCCTGACTCAAGTGTGGTATATTTATGCTAAATATTGTATAGAAATATTTTAACAAAGCACAGCATAAATCAAATTGGAAAAAGTTCAAGTATACTAAGTCTCAGACAGGTAACATAAAACTTCACTTAGGACGGATTCGGAGTTAGGGACCGTTCACAAACACTTGTAAGGGGGGCCTGATGCAAAAAAAAATTTCATCGCAAAAAATTTTCGGGCCCCCCTTTACAGACCTCAAAATGTCAGGCCCCCCCCCCCCCTTTTTGACATGAAAATTATGGGTCAACCCCATAGAAAAGCATATAAACACAATTTTTCCAGGAAAATTTGTGGTTATTTTTTCAGGCCCCCCCCCCCCCCCTTAGGAGGGTCACAAAATTTCAGGGCCCCCTTTTGCATCAGCCCCCTTACAAGTGTTAGTGAACGGTCCCTTAAGAAGATCTGAGTGTAGCGGCAGAATTCTGACTGAAGTGTAAAATGTGCATTTAAACTTATTCAAATTGGATATAGCAATACCATGTGAGTAAATCTCTCTCACAGTTTACCCTATGATACAATAATCTTCTTTTGTTTTATTTTTTAAAATTATAAATATTGAAGTTCTGAAATACCTGATACAATATTCCCATTGCATAGAGATGAAAAGAATTTTGCAACAAAACAATAATGTTTATTGAAATTTGAGTTTCAAATAATTTACAATGCAACTTTTTACCAAATTTATCATCCAACATAAACGCTGTATCGCCAAATAGCTTTGGCCAATTGTGAGACAATCATTTGGGTTAAGCGAGTGTTTATAATTACTCTTTTGGTTTTTTGGGTTGGCCATGTGAATTTTCTTTTTAATCTTTCCACTGCTATTAAAATGAGCAGTGGAGGGGATATTTTATGTTTTTCTTCTCTGTCCGGAGGAAGGGTTGAATACGGGTCACGTTATTGGTCAACATTTTTTCAGTGAAGAATATGAAGGATTTGTTAGAAAGTGTGGACGTTGTACACATATTTGATCAGATATGATGAAACACAGCACTAATGCAATATAGTAAGAAACAAGACACGCAGAAAAACACAATGCACTTTCCTTCTTTTTTCTCCAAACTGAACTGAAATTGGGGATTTAGAGTGAGAACTCTTCACAGTATAACCGTAAGCTGATTCTATTGAGGTTAGCGCAAACAACAGTGATTTTGTAGCAAGGAGCTACCACACTAAATAAGATATCAACCTAGAGAGTTTCTCATGAATAGGTATCATTCACAAGTGACTTCATGGATTAATTCTGAGAGTTAAATTTCTTACCAAATCCCAATGCACAATGCAGAGCCCACACAAGGCTACAGCGATAAATTGATTTATATCTCACACTTTTAAAGGAGATTTCAGGATAATACTGTTTCCATATATCAGAAGTGCGTTTTTAATAAACTTTAAAAAAATAAACATCCGCAGCATCGAGGAGTTAAAGTGTTCTCAAATCACTCAAACTTTGTTCAAGAAGAGTATTTTGTTACATTTCCTTTTAGTATCAAGAACCCTTGAAAATGTCAGTAAATAAGACAGCGCCATCTATCAAACGTGTTTTTGTTTCTCTCACAGTATTTTTTTCTCGTCGTATATTCTGAGAGTATGATACACGTTTTGGAAAACTGAAAATATTTGTAGATTTTTCATAATTATGATTTTAACAGTCATAATTTGTCCCGCCTAGGAATATTGCAAAAAGACAGATCAGCTATTTTTTTCTTTGTTTGTTTCTTTGTATTTTGAATTGTACATTACAGCTACCAAAACAAAGTCCGTTTTATTTTATTATATTTAATGTTTAATAAACAACCCTTATCTTCAAGCCAAACAAATTTAAGTCAGTGTTTGATTATCAACTCATATATATTGTATTTTAATTTTTCGAGGACGTTTATATCAGATTTGAAAAAAAAATACTGTTCGGGATTACATATGTCATAATCAAGGCTATTTATTCTATTCCTGTGTTTCATATTGTCGTATCATGATGTAGATATATATTGATTGATTCTATCTTTACATATTTGAGGATCTTTCATGTTTCTGCCGCACACCGACATTCAAAGTGTATGCTATTGATTCATTACCTCAGGAAATGCCATGAAATATCTTTTATTTCTTTATACTGTCTGAGTGAGCTTTCGATTCCAGTACATGTTTTAATAAATTATTATTAATTTATGATTTTGATGAATATTCTGGAAGCAAAACTGTCTGAATTGCAGCCTTGTTTGAAATGAAAAAAATGCAAGACTTTTATATAGCTTCTGCACGCGACAGTTATTAATATCTTTATTAAGCTTAATCACGAACTACACCTATATATTAAAAGCATTTTATATAATGTCAAGCATAGGAGAATATACCTCAGCGTATTTTGAAATCATAATGTTAATGATTCTATGTTGGCATGTTTGAATAAAAATTGAAAAAGATGTTGACCAATGTCATATCTTTCAAAGACACGGCAATGCCGCACGCTTCAGACTTGTATTTCTATGAGCATATTGGTCAGATATTTCATTGTTTTTCGGTATTAACTGGTGTTGAAGTCGAGTTCTTAACTCTGTCTATCTCGTCATGTATTGTACCTCCTCTACCAATGGTGGGCGAGTTCGTTGTTATAGCCATGGATAACAAAGTAATTAGTAAACATCCCGATATCGAGGGCTCAGAACCAGAAAGCCGTAACTCACTATGATCAGCTCTCACAAAATTAGCATAACGTTGGCTCCTTGCTTTGGTCTACAAAAATCAATATTTCTTCCACAATGTCTTTTGTTTTTTATTGAATTTTGTCATGATTAATGGACTGTATCTTTTGTAGTACCCTGGCGACTTTGTACTCATTTTATGGGAGCAGGTGATTGTGAGTTGGGGCTTTCTGGCTCTCAACTCTCGATATAATAATCACTATGACATCATAATGTAAGGAAGCTTTCAGCTCAGGAAATTGAAAAACCTATGCATGTTGGGGCTTTAATATTTTACGGAAATGACTATTTCAAAGTTTATACAAGGAGTCCCTATCTATTTATTAGACCATAACTCATAACAGCCAAAAAATCGTGGATTTTCACTCCCTTCGATGCCTGGTCACACCACGGGGTAAATTAATCTATTGTCCATAAAATAAGTGCAATAATGGTATCTTAATTAGCATAAGGATTATAATTCCGATCTCCACCATCTTGTTAAAATGAAAATTTCAAAACCTTATTGACACTCATTTTTGGTCCTTAAAAACGCGCAAAAATAAGGTATATTTTAGATGCATATAGTCATTGATGTTCTTTCTATACTCTGTACCTGTACCTAACATATGGTTTAAAGCTTTCAATTTGTAATGTAACATCATGTTTCAGGTACGTTGTAATTCAAGAACGCTAGCTTTAGAAGCCATGTAATTAATTACAAACAAATATCAAGAGAATATGTTCTTTCAACACTCACATAAAGCACATTACTTAGTCATGGCATATGACTCGCTCCATAGAATGGTAATTACTTTCGCGTAATGATGGCACCAGATTAACTGTGACAATGATAACAATTCATACAAGATAAATTAGAGTTACAAAAATGAATATGAGTTTTACTATGAGCATCAACCTAATTTCGATAAATTACTGTGGTCAGCATATTCCATTAACCTCGCATATGGCATTAACCAATCTGCGGTGTCAAAAAAAAATTATATGTAGAGAACTTAATATCTGGTGAGTCGACATTGTAAATGTGGTTAAGTAGAATTTTGACATGCAACTTCGTGATATTGAATTTTAATCGCATTCTCTAATCATATTTTGACAATTCAAGTCTCATTATTACGTACGGTATTGTTTTCATTTCCGTAAGTGGGTGATTCAAAATCTAGTAGATATGTATTTGGATACTGGAATAGGATAAGCGATTTTAAGCATAAAGTCGTAGATGTTGCAGAAATTTGTTAGCTTCAATTTGATATCACACTTGCTACCAAAATGATTTATACCAGGACATAAAAATTTGGTTCACTTTCAAAAGTAGAGGTAAATTACAGAACGTGACCATGTCATGGCCACGTGACCACGCTTGACCAAGCTTGACCACGCCTGGGGATTTCAACGACGTCATCATTTTGATTAACGACTTTTAAAAAATGCTCAAAATTTCACATATTGCTATCAATCTCTGTCAGTTTAGAGCTTTTGGCAGTGGAATGTGACATCAAATTGGAGCTACACTCTAAAAATGATTTTACTCAACTTGAGTTAAAAGGTCACAACTCAACAAATTGAATAATAAATTACTCAAATTGAGAAAATAATACCCAACATTGACCTCATATTGATATTTTTTTTTACTCAAGTTGAGTAAAATATTTCTAAGAGTGTAACTAGATTCTGCACACGACCGCAACAATCAAATTGTCATAACATATAGATTTATGAGGGGTTATTTACGGTGTACCATGAGGGACATGCAAACTTAAAATATTTTTTTACAAACTCAAATAATTTTCTACAAACTCAAATAATTTTTTACAAACTCAAATAATTTTCTACAAACTCAAATAATTTTTTACAAACTCAAATAATTTTTGCAAACTCTAATAATTGTTTGCAAACTCTAATCATTTTTTACAAACTCAAATAATTTTTTACAAACTCAAATAATTTTTGCAAACTTAAATTAATTTCTGCAAACTCAAATAATTTTTGCAAACTCTAATAATTTTTGCAAACTCTAATAATTTTTGCAAACTCAAATAATTTTTACAAACTTAAATAATTTTTACAAACTCAAATAATTTTTGCAAACTCTAATAATTTTTTGCAAACCCAAATAATTTAGTGAGAAAAGCACTAAAAATGTCCCGTCTGTCACATCCCGTCTGTCACGTCCTGTGTCACAATTTTGAATAGCACACATTTGTGTATTATAATACATATGCACTGGGGATATTCATTAATACAAAAGTAAAAAGTAGGAAACTACCGTGAAGTATATAAAATAATTCATTAATAGTCTAATATCAGCTTTGACACCTCTACTGCAATCCAGGATACAAATAAAACACAGAAGAAATATTATGAATGTATGCTTTCATTTTCCACTATGGGTGTTAAAATTGTCCGTCCGTCACGGAAAAACATCAAAAAGTTGTTTATTTTCTATATTGTAACATATTGTTTGTTCAAAACTTAATTCCTATCTCCTATCAAGTTGGCTTCATATAAAAAAAAGTAAAATTGTTCCCCAATATTTAGTGAAGAAATTATACCACCCACAAATCTGTCCTGTCTGTCACGATTGTCCCGTCAGTCACGTTTATGTCCCGTCTGTCACGTTCATATCTAGGCGGTCATTATCACTTTTGTTCAAATTGGAGGCAAATATTGTATATTATTGTACAATGATATTTATTTTACATATTTTTACACATTTAATATGTGAGATGTGCAAGATATGAACAGACGGGACATAAACGTGACTGACGGGACATAAACGACACGGGACATAAACGTGACTGACGGGACATAAACGTGACTGACGGGACAAACAACTTTTTGGTGTTTTTCCGTGACAGACGGACAATTTTAACACCCATAGTGAAAAATGAAAGCATACATTCATAATATTTCCTCTGGGTTTTATTTGTATCCTGGATTGCAGTAGAGGTGTCAAAGCTGATATTACACTATTAATGAATATCCCCAGTGCATATGTATTATAATACACAAATGTGTGCTATTCAAAATTGTGACACAGGACGTGACAGACGGGACGTGACGTGACAGACGGGACGTGAGAGACGGGACATTTTTGGGTTTGCAAAAACTTATTAGAGTTAAAAAAAATTATTTGAGTTTGTAAAAAATTATTTAAGTTTGTAAAAATTATTTGAGTTTGCAAAAAATTATTAGAGTTTGCAAAAATTATTAGAGTTTGCAAAAATTATTTGAGTTTGCAGAAATTAATTTAAGTTTGCAAAAATTATTTGAGTTTGTAAAAAATTATTTGAGTTTGTAGAAAATTATTAGAGTTTGTAAAAAATTATTTTAAGTTTGCATGTCCCTCATGGTACACCGTAGTTATTGGAGTTATTACTTTTTGTGTTGTGTTAAAATTAAGTCTAACTCGTACTAAGAACAGCACGTAGCTTGCGTATTATCATTACCGATATAAATGTAGAAGGTGAGCTTTATAAATAAATATATTTAACCCCTTAAGCAAATTTGGTGTGATGGTCATTTGAAAATCAATATTATTGTAGCTGTATTGTGGATTACGTGTTCCGTTACGACTTGTTCTTGTGTTGTTTTAAGGTTATTTTGATTACAGCCAACATTGTGTTATAACAAGTATAATAATAGGACGTGCACCTGTGCGAAGCAAGGTGAGATTATAAGATAATAAGATGCCACGTGTGTCTTTTTGACGTGCTGCACTTTTTCAGAGAAACCTTGCCATTTTCGAGAAATATAGTACTAATATTTTAAAAATTTACAGAAGAATTCATCGTGGAGCTTATATCACAGGGGATTTATAGTTTTAGCCATTTAAGGGATCTAAAATGAGCGTTTATTGCGTTTCGACAGTATTTTTTGTGGATATGAGAGCACCTCGGACCTATCGAATTGCATTCTGAATACGAAGCATGTCTTTCTGATATCAAATAATTTTCATTTTTTAAAAAACGCAATATAATACAAATTTTATGACAAATTATACAAATTTGATATTTTTCAAATTTTTGATATATAACAGTCCTCGAAGTAAATTATATAAATCTAATGATATATTCTTTAAGTGTATGTAGCAGGGAGGAAAAGCCGACCGTCAATTGAAAATTTTGACCTTTCATATTGAAGATATGGATTTTTTTCCCCAAAAGACCTAATTTTTTTGGGTGTTTTGGGGAAAAAAATCCATATCTTCAATACGAAAGGTCAAAGTTTTCAATTGATCGTCGGCTTTTCATCCCACCTACATACACTTTAAGTATAAATCATCAGATGTATAAAGTTTACTTCAAGTACTGTTAAATATCAAAAATATCAATTTTTTAATGATTTGCCATAAAATGTGTATTAAATTCCGAATTTCAAAAAATCAAAATTATTTGTTATCAGAATGACATTCTTCGTATTCAGAATGCAATTCGATATATCTGATGTGCTCTGATGTCCCAAAATAAATACTGTCCAAACGTTCATACCCCAGCCCTTAAGGGTAGATATTGTTGGCAATAAAGAAATATATATATTTTCATTATCTAAATCAATATATTATTGAAAAATAACACTGTTTTGCAAAAGTTCATTCTACAATTCATATATACTTTAAAAACGTGTTTGATGTACGTTTTACAAAAGTGTTGTTGTTTCGACCCTTTTTCAACATAACTCAAGCACCACTGGACCTACAAAAGTACATCTGTGATATTTGAAAGTTTTACACACTCGCTATGAAATGATCAATGCAATTTTTGCCAAAGCTCACTACCATTTGCACGATGCTGTGAACTACCAAATCGCAACAGTGTAAAATAGTTGCTAACCTTAACTAAAAGCCGCAGTGTACTTTTATTAATACATTGATCATAAAGGAAAAGAAGCCAATAAGTTTCATTTTCATAGGTCTTGTAACGAAAGTTTGTGAGCGTTTTCCCCCTCTGAGAAATATGATACAATATGGCGGAAATTACACCACTTATATCAAGCCTTGGAATCATAGCATTTCTTGTGTTGTTTTAAGGTTAGATTACAGCCGACACTGTGTAATAAGTATAATAATAGTAAGTGCACCTGTGTGAGAGTATAGATTGTCTTTTTTTTTTTTTTTTTTTTTTTTTCTTTTTTTTACGCTGCTCTTTCAGAAATACCTTTTGCCATTAAGCCATAAAGAGAAATGCTAGTAGAGGTCATTTTGATAGATGTTTTAAAAAGGGAACTTAAATGTTACTCTATTGTTTCGAAATACCAAGCAATATGTAGCTTGCAGGTCTGGGGTTCAAGTCCCCGCACAGGCAGGCATGTCCGGAGTTTTTGCTCTGGTATATCTGCCTATGCATGTCATGTTTCCATTTTAAAATTCACGTTTAATTGTGCTAGTGAGCGATGGGTAATTCTTCTTTCCTCTGAATATTTAGTAGTTTACTTGTACTTCAAAAAATCATTTACATGTCTTAATCTTAATCTTATAATTATTATCATGCTTGAACAGCTGAAGCCAACTTTTACCATTACAGCTTGTGTCATATACAAAAAATAACATGAAAGAGTCATTTAAGTTGGTACTACACCCCCTGATAAATTTTTTGACTAATTTTGCATTTTTCACAAAAAATAACGACACACTGGTAACAAAAGTTACACGGAATCCAATTACTTCACTGAGATTTCAGTGATTCAAAACAAGTGGTTCATTGTATATATGTTAAGGAATGAGGTACAATCTAGTGGTACCTCTTTTCGTATCATAAATAACGTACCTCTGGTCTTGAGTCACTGAAATGCTAGTGTAGTAACTGGATTCCTTGCCCCTATAATATACATAACTTTTGTTACCAGTGTGTTATTATTTTTTGAGAAAAATGCAAAAATAGTCACAAATTTATTAAGGGCTGCAGTACCATCTTAATATTTTGATTTTATAGTTCTTTTCAATATGTTATTCTCGGCAAAAACAAAATGAAAAAAAATAAAGTAACTTTGTCATACCTATGAGGTATAACAAGCCCATAGAAGTTTTACTTTCTTTGCCATAGAAAGTCGGTCAAATTGTGTCCCACAGATCATCGTTGCGAAGGTGGAATTAGCTATGGGAAATCAAATGATCTCGATGCCTTTGTAAATCACTCTTCAGAGAGCACGGCTCTTCTGAATAACACATATATTTGTCTGCCTAATATGATTGAGAATTGCTTAGGTTTTTGTAAGGAAAAGAAGTATCAATAACATACCTGAGGCATGGCTAATTTGCATGATTTCATCTTTTATTCGTCTCCGGAGGATGTATATCTACAATCTCAAAGAAAAGCTTGCTTCCTCTACAACCCAGTGCAATAATCTTCTTTTTCCGTGTTTTTTGATTTTATGCATTGGGAAGCTTTGAGACATAAATAAACCATTAGGATTATTTATGCATAGATTACAGTAGTATCTTGATAACTGTTTTTGTGTTCTACCCGTGAAAACATCGCGACAACTATAAGTCAATTACGATCACATTAAATGTTGTAATAATGTGCTAATGGCTGTTTATTTTCTTCTTCTTTTTCTATGTTACTTCAACCAAACTGCAATTGTATATCACGTGTATCAATAAAGGTAAGTGTAACTCTTCAATCAATCTATTATACCTTAAGAAAAAAAGTAAAAGGAATTTGGACATTAACTCTCCTGGTATTTTTATAAATTGTTGGGTGGATACAAAGCTGTGAAAAGTAACTTTATGAAAAACGTTAAAGGCTATTTTCATGAGGCCGCGGAACCCATGAAAGACCATACATACCCAGCAAACACAAAATGTTTTCAAAATCTTCTTTTTTTTTTTGGTCATCACTTATAAATAATGTTTTGAAAATTATGTACTTAGTAATGATAGACATTAACTAACTTCAGCTTGTATTGAATTTTCAGCGAAAATGATTGGTGTAATTGAGTCGAAGGTTGAAAAGTTGCTTTCAAAGAGACCTCGTGTCATAATCATACGTGACCATTGCTGACTATCACCAGGAAAATTAGCTAAATTAACAGCCGGCCCTGTTCATATATAGATTAATAATCGTTTAGTGACGTTTACTTATTAATGCAAAACACTGCCTTTTCTTACAACACATTGAAGTCAATATAAAAAAATATCACCTCATTTATATGGGTCACATTTATATGTTGCGATATAAAGCATTTATTTTGTGCATGGACAAAAACCCTTCGTCATCACGTTTTCCATTATGACGTTTTCTGAACAGTCATTAAATGTTAATGCTGCGTAAAGTGAAAGAAGGTTTTATTATTTATGTGCGTCGAAAATCATTTGGCAGTATAGGACCTATATATAAAATGATCTTGTTTAGAAAAATAGAAGCACGTTATAACAACACTCTGATCCATCATTCTTAAACACTTGAGAAAGTTCCTGCTATCTTATTGGTTCTTAGCCGTGTGATAATACACGATATAACACGGTTCAGGGCGTGCGCGTCAACGCAATACGCGTGCTGGCAATTTGAAGCAATTGGCGGCGCATATCGACAACTCGACTGATTGATCCTAAGCCCTAGGATTTAATGTGACTAAAATTTGGTATACTTATTTTTATTTGTCTATTTGAATTGAAAAAATTTAAAATTGTAAATTAATGATGTCGCCTGTGTTATATGAGACGATAGATGCACGACAGTGGGTAAACACAATACCTTTATATTCTCTAACCATCAAGAGACTTGGATCTGTTACATGAATAGCTCTTAAAAAGCGAAGAAATACATATTCCAAATTCAGCACAGACGTTAAATTCCTACCCAGAATTGCAAACATATACCATTTTCGGCTCATTTAAAAACACGAAATTTAGAATCAAATCACATCAATATAGTAGCGGTGTAGTGGTGTGTCTGTCCACCAGACTGAATCAGGCCGTAAACTCCTGCTACGACGCTCATATCTCTGGAGACAAGAGATGCAGATACTTCAACTTAGGTCAGTTAAATCGTCCTACATTTTAAACTACCACTTTTGAGAATGGTCATTCGACTTTATTTTAACATAAGAGTACGGTGAGGTTTGAAATATTACCTTACGCGCTGAGTAAGACTTCCTGTTACATAATAACAACCGATCAGGATGTTTATTTTCCTGTTTTAAAGGCTCTAATTATACAGAAAACTGTGTTGATTGTATATGATAATTTTAAAGACTCCCTTAGATTCGTCGAACTCACTATGTCGATCTCCAAAATTCAAATTGCAAACGTATTTCGCGCTCATGTCGGTCCACGTAATGTGTAGAGGTTAATACAGCATTTCGACCATTAGCGGAAGAATCGTCGGGAAAGTGAGGGGTGGTCTCAACATACTCAAGTTGTTACTTACCAGACTCTCTAGGTTTAGGGGTTGGACTTCATGTTTGTTTACTAGACAAAGAGTATTATTAACCCCTTTTAGCTAAGTTTTGTTTTAGTTTTTTTCCCTTTTTTATTTATCTGTCTTTTTTATGAAGAAACATCGCATATGCCTCTAAGCTGGGCAAATACAAGTAGTAAATAAGAAGGTTAAAATATAAAGCAAAAGTAAAACGGAAACTAAAACTTAAAACATAATTTAATTAAATAATAATAATAATAATAATAATAATAATAATAATAATAATAATAATAATAATAATAATAATAATAATAATAATAATAATAATAATAATAATAATAATAATAATAATAATAATAATAATAATAATAATAATAATAATAATAATAATGATAATGATAATTATATACCCTTAAAAACAAAACAATCAAGATTAAAGGAAACTAAACAAATATAAGCATGCAGACAAAATGTTTTAATAATGGATTTAATCGTGCTCATTAAGGAGCTCGGATATTCAAACATTTTGCAATAATAAAAAGCAATAAATATCTCTATATTAATATCCACGAGAATAATTGAACATTTTGTATTTCTATTATTCTCGTGGATTGACATAACACACGTAATGCAAAGTTACTGTCAACCTTGCTATCCAAAGCACTCTATAGTAGTGAATTCATAATTAAAAGAGCAATATCCGCTTTCCGTTCTGAAATAAATGTTAAATGTTTTGTACATTGAAAATCTATTTGATATTAAGCCATCCCAAGCCAAAAAACGGCGTATGCATTATTCTCTACTGGACATGCTTTTGACGTCATTCCCGGGCATTTTGTCGACAATAACCATTGTTCCCGCCCATCACAATAAGGCTATTGGACAGTGTAGTGGTTGCATACAGTTCGCTCAAGCATATCGATATATACCATTCGATTACCTTTGATGATAAACACTGAGGTCAACTGATCTATTCTCTGTAGTGATATAATATACTGCGCCAAAAAAGTATCCTTACACTTGGAAAAATAATCACAATTTCAAAACTGGACCGTATTGGAATAAATTTGTTTTTTTATTAGATGCACTATCTAATCCGGCACATTATGACACCCCATTGAATCCAATGTGACTTCAAGAAACAAAGTTACAAGCATTTGATTAGACGAAGTTCCAGTTTTAAAAGTGACAAACTGGCCTATTCAAAACTCTACGGACTAGACATCTGGGTTGAGAGTGTTGAATGGCTAATTTATGCGTGCCTTTAATTTAAAACAAAAGGAACAAAAGAAAACTGAAACAAAAGAACTAACAAATGAAATGAAAGTTATGAAAAGTACAGAGAAGTAAAAACTTCAAAAAAAATTCAATTGCTTGTATCTTTACTTCTTGAGGTCATATTGGATTCAATGTGGTGTCATAACGTGCATGATTATATTGTGCATCTAATACAAAAACAAATTTATTCCAATATGGTTCAGTTTTGAAATTGTGATTATTTTTCCAAGTGTAAGGATACTTTCTTGGCGCAGTATAGGATTAATAACCAAAGCGATTGGTGAAAATTTGTTTGAATATATTGCCCAGCACTAGACTACGCTGTAACTCTGCATCGCACCATTGATTATCGAATAATAGACATAAAGACCTGGATCGTAATTCTATGGAAATTCACATTATGTAGAATCCGTGTACGCTTCACTAACACCTGTAAGATAATGTCCTTACGATTTGCCACTTAATATAAACTCACACGTGAAGCTATTTGCAGATGATTGTATTGTTTATAGGAAGGTAGCTGGACCAGAGGATGCTAGCGAACTGCAAAAGGATATGGATACACTCACTGAATGGCAATCACGGTGGCAAATGAGTTTCAACGCAAAAAAATGTTTTGTGTTAAGGATAACACATGCACGAACACCACAAACTCATACATATACTCTCAATCATACAATATTATCTGAAACAAATGAACACCCATACTTGGGTGTTACACTAAACTCAAAATTATCATGGAACCCACACGTGAATGGTATAGTGTCCAAAGCAAACAGAACTCTGGGGTTTGTTAGGCGAAACCTGTTTTCATGCTCCCAAAATATAAAAAACATGGCTTACAAGTCACTTGTGAGGCCGTGTATGGAGTTTAGTGGATCCGTATGGGATCCCTACACACAAGAACTCAAACAGAAACTAGAGGCTGTTCAAAATAGGGCGGCTCGATTTGTTTGTCAAGATTATGAACGAAGAAGCAGTGTAACGAATATGAAGACCAAGTTGGAGTGGGAGCCTCTGGAGGTGCGTAGAAAGATTTCAAGAGTGACAATATTCCACCAAGCTCTACAGGGTAGCCTCGCCATCCCAATGCAAAAGGTCTTGCGCCCAACCCAACGCTCATCAAGACACGTCAAATACACCCAGATCCAAACCAATAAAAACTGTTATAAGTACTCTTACATCCCAAAAACACTGGTAGACTGGAATGCCATACCCGATCACATCACCTCAATTGAGGACAAAGACAAGTTCAAGGCAGCAGTAACTCAGCATTACGTCAACACCAAGTAACCAAGCGGTGCACCGTCCTGCTAGTTTGGCTCCCGCAAGGGGGTGGTTAGCAGTACCTGAACCAGAACCAGAACCAGTGCCTTTAATGCATTTTTCATGCTGATTCCAAATATGTCATGACAATTTACAATTCTGAAATTTTTGAATTTGTAACAAAAATATTTGAAACTTGTCGTCTGCAGTCGACACCCACGTGGAGAGAGTTAAGGTACTAATTAATGTAGCTGTCTTTCAAGAAAAAGGTAGTATTTACTTTAGTATGTATATATATAAATACTTCGTTTTTCCTTGGAATAGCATATGCACAGCGGACGGAATACTGTATCTGCAGAATAATGACCGTCTCGAAAGTGATATCATTTTAAAAGCCGATAAAGTCCCTTAAGCTATGTGCTTTCTCCCTGTTCTTCACTTTGGATTCAAATTACAAGAGCTATTACATTTACAAGTATAAGGTAGCCAAAACTTGAGCTTTTTTGGATATTTCTTAAGGCTATTCCTTAAAACTTGGACAGATTCCATACATATAGATTGGACAAAAGAACCTTCTATGACAGCCAGAAAGGGCTCATATGATATATTTTATTGTGTAATATTAAGTGCGCAGTTAACATTATTGAAAATTTTAATCGCCTTTCCAAATTTTTAATCCATATGTTTACAAAAACAGAACTACCTATACCAAACAGTAATAATATAAGCAAAACAAATAAATAAACAATCACAGTGTTTTCAATAAATAATGAAAATAACATCTCAATGTACCAGATGCACACAGGAGATGCCCATATCGTATTTCATGCGATAGCAAAGCCTGGCGACACGTGCGAATTAACCTCTCCATCAAACTTGATAATGATTTGCTACATGAACCAAGTAGTCTGATTCCCAGTGACATTATTCGTTACCCTCCATTTTACAGTCAAGCCCACATTTGATCTCAAGCTGACAAGTATGTTTTTATGGTTTTTTTGTTATACGCAATACATTTAAAGGTCACTTTGTGAATCATTTGGGTTACAGAACTGTATACTGACATAATGAACATGTATGAGATGATGATTTGGGTTGATTATAGGTTCTTTTCCTCCTTTTTCACCATTATGCCCCGGGGTTACGCTTGTAATCCGCTTCTTTATTAGATGTTCAGAGATACTGTTACCCCTGAATCTGGTACAAATACAAAATCAATGGTAATTGTGAAATATATAACTAATTATACAACGATTTGTCTATTTCGTGGCAAATTGTCACATATAGTGATCATTTCTAAACCTCATCAGTTAAAGAAAAACCTAACAAATGGTTGTGAATGAACGACAGGATGTCTTTAAAAAGTAGTTTAAAATCTTGGCTGTTTTAAAACTAAATTTGAGAATTCATCTGTTTCATTAACTCTACCTTCCTTTAAAAATAATCTAAGAAGATTATTTTCTAATTTTCTTTTCTTTCACAATGTGTTCAAGGTATCTTGAAACTTATTATGTTTACGTTAAGTTTAACCTCTTCGATTAAAAGATGATTATCAGGTGATTTTACAGATTTTATGCTTTCGATTTTTTAAAGCATATCCGACATTGAAATATATTTATGTTGTTTTAATGATGCTTTCATTTCCATGAAAGAAATTATGTTAATGAAGTTACCTATACCCTTTTCCTTCTATATAACATAATATAGTAGAGTTTCCCAAATGTGGTTTACTTCACCGTCTAAAAGTAAATTTGAAACGGTATTTCTCAAACTCGTCTCTGAATGATTACTTTATGCGAGACTTATATCACGCACAAATTGTATGTTGCTGAAGGTCAACCCTTAAAGGCTAGCCCAAAATATCTGGGAATGTACCATTTTTATATACATTTAATCCAGTGGTATTACTTTTATGAGGGCAGATTAGAGTCGAGACAAGGAATTGACTGCACCATATCCCAGAAAGCAAATTGATTCAGGCGATGGTGTTTACATATTGCAGAATATGCACAAAATCCCACTTCATGATGGGATCATTAAGATTTAGATTTCTTGCCGTGTGGTATTATTGTGTTACAACTTTCCCAACAACTTTGCTTGGTCAACAAGCCTTTAAAGAATGAACCATTTTGGTTTGAAAGTAATGAAATTAATTCATATATCTTGATCAAACAATCTTATTTTACACTGAAATGACCTTGACACTTCTGAACAGCATTTTAGCAGTGTCGATAATAATGTATTTAACGGATGAAACATTTATGTTTATTCTTTTTTTTTTACATTAAATCCGAGGAAATTGCAAGCAATATTTTCAATCTGAGTGGATCTAATTTTACGCGATTTTGATTGGAAAGAAGTGGAGTTTCAAACATAATCCTACATTTTCAATATTGTTGGATGAAAATTTTGGAATTTGGAATGAGTTAAACTTGAATATTGCTTGTCATTTCGACTGCAAGTGGTGAGAAAATTAAATGGAATGGCCAACTATTCCCGCCAGATCAATATACCGTATTACGATAACATACAACCTATTTATATAACAATTCTGCTTCCTCTTTACGTAGCACTAATAATTTAAAGCAATTGATATACTCTACTGATCACAAAGTCAATGAAATTTCAATAAGGTCTATGTTATTTCAGCTTACTTAGCCGAAAGCATAGATAAACTAATTGTACTCTTTTCTGCAATATTTGTTTCCTTGTACTTGAGCGTCTCTATATGCCTTTGATGCTATGACTAGTTCAGATCCGATGCAGACAGTAGAACCGAACAAAACGATACTTGACTTATAATTTAAATATTGAATAATAATAATTGTACTAATACTTGCGTTGCTTAAATGCTTGTCGAATGAAGCGATTGTTATTCTAATAATTATAGGCTAGTCAATTACATACCAAAATGTGTGCACGTAGATAAAAATGGAACACCAATGTTTTGCTTGCTTAACAATAATTAAACAACGTGTTTAAAATTCTTAAACAATATTTTAAGCAACTGGCTGTTCAGTTCACCCATTAAGGTGACTCATACCGATTAAAGTAAAATGGAGTCATTGCCCAAGCTGTACATTGTATAGCACCCGCGAGTATAGCGTAATAATGATATCTTTTAAAACAATGTAATTTAGAAACAATCTCCTTCAAAGTAACATGTTTTAACGCATACAAAACAGTATATCTGTATTTCCTTTACTTTATGTGTATTCAAACACGTGCGGTATCAATGACTTCAATCACTTCTAATATCGTGCGACCTCGTCTGCCTTGCATAGGAAGATACATGCATTAAATTGACATCATCACGCACCATCGAATTCACCATAAATTTATAAAATCAAGGATAATATGAAAGAGTTCGTTATCGCATGAAAGTAGGTTTCCGCTACTTACGGGGGTTTGGCTTAGCTAGAAAAAACTGCACTTAACCATTTAATCGCGGAAATATATTTCAACTAACAAAATCCTTTCGAACATTTACTCAAATCACATTGTACGTATGATATAAATATTTTATTGTAAAGTACACAACAATACAAATACCGGCATACAAAGTATAATTTAAACGTATCTTATGTAACATGTAAAGTCACAAATCCAAATTGAGATAATTGGTAGAAAGAATTACATCAGTACATACAGTCTTTCGTGTTATCTAGTAGACATATTGCTAGCGGCAGTAGCGTACAAGTACCATTACTAGTATTATCTCGATGGGTTTAAATCTGATCAGAAATAGAGATCACTTAATGTACTCAAAAGCGATTTGGCATTTGACTAAATGGGGCAGGCAATGTCCCCTATAGACTTCAAAATAATGATTAAGGCGGCAATAGAATTGTTAAAATCTGGCTTTGATAAAGGTACTATTCCCACACTGAAGCTGATACAGACGTGTTTTTTTTTCAATGCATTTTGATGACTTAATGTAGTTTTTCATCAAAGTGGATGCTTTTATTGTCATCCGTGTATTTTCTATCAATAAGTCTAAAAGCATAGAGTGAATCTATATTTAAGGATACAGTGGAACGCGAAATCATCTTTTGTGACATCAAATGTGTATTACTAGGCGCTTAAGGGGGAATAACACCCTGATTTTCATCAGTACCCTCTTCTTTTTTCTTGCAAATTTATGACGTACATAAATATGTTCATCACCTCATGTCCTGAACTTATAAAATATATCTACATACAAAGTGCATTTGAATCATTTTAGTAAGTCATTTTAGCCCTATATATTTTTTTGTTTACTGTAACCTAGTAACTCAGATCTGTGTTTCATAACAAACCATAATTTATTCTTTTGAACATGTTCAAGTAGAGTACATGAATAGAATACATTAAATCCTTTGTTATACGCTCTATAGAAAATCTAGTGGTGCATGCAAAATATAACCATGATATAACACTGAATAAATTAAATAAACACTTATACAATGGATGTATAGTCATTAGTCAATTTAATTATATAATGTGTTGTTAGGAGAAGAAAAGGCTATTAGGTCACCGTATGTCAGGTTATAGGTCAATTGGTTCAGGTCAAATTTAAGCATCAATTTTGAATACACATGTGAGAGTCTGTGCTATCATAATGAGGCATAATTTTGATATTCTGTCTTTAACTGGATATATATCGAGAAGTGCAAGGTGGATATACTAATATACCTTGGGATGTAAATGGTGAGTACAATTTAGAATGCCTAGTTGAGACGGATTTCACAAATAAGTATAAAATAGTTACCAAAATCACAAAAGCTAAGCTTACGGAAAACTACCCAATATGGTGGTATAGGTGACAAGAAATACAATTTTTTTCAACATTGCTGTAGCATGGTTGTAGTAACCTGTTACCTATGGCTTAATTAAGTTTCAGTGAAATAATGTCGCAAGTTAAAAATACAAAATATAGCTCAACATTGAAAATAGAAGCATTTTAACCAGTTCCTTTTTGATAGTTGTGGAGCACCAAGTTCATGAAGTCATAAAAGAAATCAGGAACCACTTATTCCCATTTTACATATCAACTTTATTTCCCTCATGTGTTAGCAACACATATCCAAAATTTTAACGAATCCGTTGATAGTAAGCTTTCCAAAATGAAGTGAATTTAAATCATCAGTGATGTACCTCCTTTTGGCTTCTATCTTCAAAAGCATGTAATCTACATTGATACCGATGCCACCAATAAAACGAGAAGATTTGCCCCTTCATTTTGCATACCACTTTGTCCAATATTTTTTTGTAATTTCTTCACAAAATGCAAAAAAATGCAAAAAAAAAAAAAACAATGGGTGTAGTACCCCCTTAAAGCACTTTCGCTTACCGTCTTCGGGCAAACAACTACAAGTTGAAATTGTAAAAAATAACAGAGAAGAAAAAATAGGAAGAACCAGATGTTAAGTATTCCTGACCATATCTAGCACCCAAATGAAATGGACATTCTCAAAATGGTATTACTATTCATGAGACATTGAACCAATTTATTTTACTTTTAATTTTCGGAATTCTTTTAAATATCTTAATAACAAATATCTTTGTAACCACAATTGTTTTAGGATGTTTATGAACATGGGAAATGACTTATATGATTTTGTTGACGTGCAAATGACAAAAAACAATGCGTTTGACTTTTAATATTTGCATTAATATTAATTTTGTCATTTTCACTACAACTAAATTATATCCAGTTATTAACTTCTAATTGGGTTAGTGGCTTTTGAGATTGGAATTGTTTTAAGGATATTCCTTCAAAATATGGACAGATTCCATGCATGTAGATTGAACAAAGGAACATAACATGACAGAAAGGGCTCATATGATACATTTTATTGTTTCATTTGATACATTTTATTATGTAATAGTAAGTGCGCATTTGACATTATTGAAATATCAATCGCCTTTCCTAAAAATATTTTAAAAACCTAAATGCATATTATATTCACTAAATCAGGCTTACCGGAAAACCTGACAGAAGTGATAAGCAAAACAAATAAATAAACAATCACAATATTCTCAATAAATAATGAAAATAACATCTCAATGTACCAGATGCACACAGGAGATGCCCATATCGTATTTCATGCGATAGCAAAGCCTGGAGACACGTGCGAATTAACCTCTCCATCAAACTTGATAATGATTTGCTATATGAACAAAGTAGTATCACTCCCAGTGACATCATTCATTACCCTCCATTTTCCAGTCAAGCCTACATTTGATCTCAAGCTGACAAGTTAGTATGTTTTTATGTTTTTGTTATGCCCAATACATTTAAAGGTAACTTTGTAAATCATTTGGGTTACAGACTGACATATGAGTATGTATGAGAGCATGATTTAGCTTGATAACAGATTCTTGTCCTCCTTTTTGCTCCATCATGTCCCCGGGGACACGTGTAATCCGCTTCTTTGTATGATGTTCAGAGATACTGTTACCCCTGAATCTGGAACAAAATCAAAGGTAATTGTGAAATATATGAGCAATTATACAATGACAAGTTTATTTATAGGCAACGTGTCACATAGTGATCATTTCAAAACTTTTTCATTTTTATAGTTATAGTATGATTTTATTATCGACAAAACACATGACTTTAAAAAGTAGCTAAAACTCTCAGTTGTTCTAAAGCTAAAATATATATGTCATCTGTTTCATTAAATCTAACCTTCCTTTAAGCACAATACTAAGAAGATTATTTTCTAATCTCCTTTTAGAATGTTCTCAAGGTATCTGAAACATTATTATGTTTACGTTTAGTTCAACCTCACCGATTATACAGTGTGATGAATTTGTAAAGTGATTTTACAGATTGTATATGAAAATTGTTCTAATTACAATAGCGTCTATGTTATTTCAGCTTATTTAGCTTAAGGTACAAATAAACTAAAGAAATATTGCCGACAGTAGTTTTCCTGCAACATATTTCCCTGTATTTGATTGTCTTTTGCATGCCCTTGACACAACGTCTGGTTCAGATGTGATGCAGACGTACAGCAGACAAAATTAGTCTTTGTCAAAGAACCTCGCGCATCGCGATTCTAACTGGGGAGGGCGGCGTAGCCGTGGCGACAGCAAGCCGCAAAGTCCGGGATCATCGGAAAAGCCGTTTTTAAGGGCAATATTTAATTTGTTAGATTTTATAGGTTCAAGTAAACATATTGGGGACAATGCATCGATGGTGGCACCAAGGCAAAGTTACTAACCAATTCTCTGCCACAGCGCAAGTGGGTCGGCAATTTTCATCAGTTTCTCAAGCTGGGACACAAACTAGTGTAAACATTTGAATAATAGTACTAATATAATTACGCTAAAAATTTGTTGATTAGATGGTTGTCGAATGAAGCGATTGGTATTTCTAATGCATCTAAGGAATCTATTGAAACGAGGTTTAGGTCAATTGAATATAATAGAGCATCGGTCTGGTGATCCAAAGATCCCAGACTCAAATCCGTGATGGTCAATTTTGTTAAAAACATTTCTCATAAGCATGATACTAGTTTAAAATTATTCGTCATGAATTGGACCAGCGATCTAATGGTTTGTAGATCTAATGTGCCACACTGATCTACAAAGATGGGGCATATTCGATCGTGTATCAAAAACGACGAGCCATTCACATGTAAACCATCTTTATGATATAGGATTAGAAATTGTAACATTCTTTCTTTCAACTAACCTATAGTCCATCCCAAAGATAAACGGATCCCGATGGGATATGTAAGGAAGTTTACTGTAATATGAACATTCTGTAAATCGCAACAGAACCCATTTCATCACAATTCATTTCAGAAAAGCATATTAATAGCACATCAAAAGTCCCCGAAAATCCAAGTAGTGGAACAGTGCTTTGAAATTTCACCCGCTGCATTAGCGGCCATTTTGGATTTATGCAAATTAGGCATTATTCCAATATTGGGATTTTTGGTACTTTTGATGTGATATTAAGTATGCTTTTTCTGAAATGAATGGTGATTAGGTGGATTCTGTTGCAATTAGTGGTGGGAGAATTCATACTTTGATTGGCCTATAAAGGGTGTGACGAAATGTATGTGAGCGAAACAGATAGAGCGTTTGTACTAGACATCAGAACGATGCCGAGCCGAAAAGATGGTAAACTACAGAATTTACACCAGAGCAAAGAGGCTATAGAATAAGTAAAATAAAAAACAAAAAAAACTTAGTTGACTTATACGGATTAAAGTATAATGGTGTCATTGCCCAGACTTTGCATTGCATACCATCTTTTAAAACAATAAGGTATGATTTAAAAATAATCTCCTTCAAACTAACACTGTATATCTGTATTCTCTTAGTTTATGTGTATGCAAACACGGGTGGTATCAATGACATCAATCGCTTCTAATATCGTGCGACCTCGTCTGCCTTGCATGGGAAGATACATGCATTAAATTGACATCATCACGCACCATCGAATTCACCATAAATTTATCAAATCAAGGATAATATGAAAGAGTACGGTATCGCATGAAAGTAGGTTTCCGCTACTTAAGGGGTTTGGCTTAGCTAGAAAAAAGTGTACTTAACCATTTAATCGCGGAAATATATTTCAACTGACAAAATCCTGTCGAACATTTACTCCAATCACATTGTACGTATAATATATAATAATAATATTTTATTGTAAAGTACACAACACAAATATAGCCATACAAAGTATAATTTCAACATATCTTAATTAATATGAAAAGTCACAAATCAAAATTGAGATAATTGGTAGAAAGCATTATATCAGTACACATAACCTTTCGTGTTATCTAGTAGACATATTGCTAGCGGCAGTAGCGTACAAGTACCATTACTAGTATTATCTCGATGGGTTTAAATCTGATCAGAAATAGAGATCACTTAATGTACTCGTGCGATTTGGCATTTGACTAAATGGGACAGGCAATGTCCCCCTATAGACTTCAAAATAATGATTAAGGCGGCAATAGAATTGTTAAAATCTGGCTTTGATAAAATAAGGTACTATTCCCATACTGAAGCTGATACAGACGCGTTTTTTTCAATGCATTTTGATGACTTAATGTAGTTTCTCACTCAAAGTGGAGGCTTTTATTGTTATTCGTGTATTATCTATCAATAAATCTAAAAGCATAGAGTGAATCTATGTTATTGAAGGATACAGTGGGATGCGAAATCATCTTTTGTGACATCAAATGTGTATTACTAGGCGCTTCGAGCACTTTAGCTAACCCTCTTCGGGCAAACAACTACACGTGGACATTTTTAAAATAACAGAAAATTAAATGCTAAGGTTTCCCGACCAGATCTAGTAGTATCCGATTGAAATGGATATCCAAACTGGTACAAATATGCCTATTGGTTTTACGGCTCGTCAGATAGGATTCGAGAAATTATAATTTACAAGCTGAGTAGAAAGATGATTTCTTAAACCCATGAGAACTATCTGCCGATTGGACAAAATGAATATTGTGTCCAATTTTGAACCAATCAAGGAGGTTATTAATAAGATCATCTGCAAATGCAAGTTTGACCATAAATAGGTTAAAGCCTAGTCATAATTGGCAATTGAAATGAGCATTTTAAGTTATCAGCCAATCAGAAATGCTGTTAGATGACCAGCAGTGTTAATGATTGATGAAAGTTTGACTGCAAGGGGATAGTATATTATGATATATAATGTATCTTGCAAATCGTCAGAAGTGTCATTACTCAACAAATATATTAAAATATCCTTCGGTAAACGGCGTGATATAGTCAAAGTATGTAAAGCAAATAAAAAGGTTTCATGAATGTTTTTAAGTTCAGAAGGGCCATTAAACAATAAATTATATACGAAATTACTGTATTGCTAACCGATAAGAACATGTATCTGTTGCGTTCCTGGTATAAGATGCTCCATAGCAAAGTTTTAAGAAATGTTAAATTCTTTTAATGGTAAATTGACGCTTTATTGGGATGCAATGCCATGAATATTGAGAGATGAACTTGAAGAGCAAGTATGGCTTGACTTGGCTCTGCGGCTAATCTCACTTCCTATGCTAAAGGTGCCTGGGTGATTCTAACGTCAACTTAAGGATCTCGTCCTTGGTTTTTGCGAAATAAACAAGCGAATAACATCAAATAATACACGTCTGACAAGTCAGATTGTCCTTGCTCAGAGGTCCTTGCTAGAATTTAATCCGAATGCTTTCAAGTCTGTCTAGAGCGGATGATTGCGAAATGGAGCAAAAGTATGCGTGATTTTATTTCATAAATTCTTGTAATGTTCCTTTCTTTAGATTTTTGAAAAGTTTTTATGAGTGGGTGTAGATTTGCACTTATGCTGGTATGCGAATGTAAGATTGACATTTCTATCATTGGTTTAAGTAGGAATAGAAAAATGCAAAATTTAGTTTTATGTTGTAACAAAGAATGGTATTATAGATTATGACAAATGTCATTAAAGAGCCATGTAACCATTTTCTTTTGGAAAAGAGATAGGAGGACATTCTCAACAGTTTCGCGATGTTTAGTAGTATTGTTAATGTACTAGCAAAATTATTAAGGGGGTAATACACCCCTGTGGTAAATTTGTGACAATTTTACATTTTTCTCAAAAAATGATAACACACTGGTAACAAAGGTTATGTATATTATTGGGGCAAGGAATCCAATTATTACACTGAAATTTCAGTGACTCAAGACAAGCGGTTCAGTATTATATGATAGGAAACGAGGTACATCCTAGCGGTACCTTATTTCTTATCATAAATAACAAACCGCTTGTCTTGGATCACTGAAATACCAGTGTAGTAATTGGATTCCTATAATATGCATAACTTTTGTTACCTCTCTGTTATTAGTTTTTGAGAAAAATTCAAAAATAGACTCAAATTTATCGAGGGTGTAGTATACCCCCTTAAATGTTGATAAATGGGTAAACAAAATGACAAGTTTTTTTTTTCGTGCTCAAATATGTGAAAGTGATGCAGGAATTTCATTTTATCCGTACATCTTTTATTGAACTACAATAGCTATCATCTAACAATATTCTCTTTGTAGAGTTTTACGATATAAATTGCTGCTTTAAACGACCATGGACGATTGAAAAGAAAAACATCTCTTGGAATTAAAGATCAAATCACTATCCGTAAACAGCTAATCCATTATTCAACTCTTTAGCACAACGACCGACCTTGCACTATAACCATCGTATTATCATCAAGACCGTCTATTAATCTAATAAGTATCTATTAGGCACTATGTCAGAATATACTGGTAAATTATTAGTCCATGGTATCGCAACAATTAGTACCGTTGTGTATTCTTTGAAACAGATGCAAATACAGCGATCTCTTACTCCTAATGTTAAAACTTATATATTTTCCCTAAAGAGTAAAACTAAAATATGAACTAAACCACGAAATATGCAATAGATATTTTCATTTTCCTAAAGGTTGTAAGGGGTATCACATTTCGGTTAAAAGGTATTCTTTTTCAAACAATGGTAACTAACATTTGAACATGTAACTTTCATTCGTGTCTGAAAACACGAAATGTTATTTTATTCGAACGGCAACAGTTAAAAACAACTCCTGAATTAAAACATTAAAACAATTACCCAAATCACCCACTCTAGCCAGCTTATCCGGTTTACCAATCCGTGATCATAAATGCCAACCGGACATACTACAATCGTGTAATTACATATACCATAGTTTTACCAGCTACTATTCGCCGTAAAAGTAGTGATGCAATAGGATTTATTATCATAGGAATGGATTTACACTATTTTTGAATGTATTGCCGGCACTATAATCAGGATGCATCAGGTAGACCCATTGCTATGGTAATTAATCCTGTTACATCACTACTTCTACGGTGAATTGGACACAATGTTAATGCACTTGTAAAAGTATTAGTCCCTGGTATTGCAACATTTGATCAAACCAAATTACTAACACTGTTTGCATTTCAATGAATATGGCACAGATGATAATCTGACCAGTTCTTGCACACCCAGTACAAAAGAGTACACAAAACTCAGCGAATCCATGTATTTCGTGCCCCCTGTTTTTGCAACAACAAAAAATTCATTAAATAGAAGTCCTCTCTTCTATAACTCTTATTAACAGCAATTGTACAATAGCCTCTTTATATATATTTGGGCCCGAAAACAAATTATTAAAAAGAACGACGTTAAAGAAATTTTAAAACATTCAGTGTCACCCGCTTAACGAGTTTTCCAACCCACGACCACAAAGGCCAAACTAGCAATATTACAATCGTATAATCACACAGACTATAATTTTTATCAACTGCTTTATCTGCTAGACACTACGCTATCGGCACTAGACCACAGCTTATATTTTCTTAAAAGATTTGCATCCATAATTGGCAATGGTGATTACTTAATGTATTGAAGCGATTTAGAATTTGGCTAATGTAGCAAGGAAATGTCCCCTGTAGACTTGGTCTAATGATGTAGGCGGCATATGAACTGGTAAATGAGATTGTCTAATGCATAGCACTGGAAAAAATCAAGAGAAAATGTAAGCTTTTAATTACGGGTTTGATTATTGTATAGAGTGGTTAATTAGATATGAAAAAAGGAATCTGTGTTTATTGATCTATATGGTACCTGGTAATTACACTAAATACTTGAGTGGTAAGATAAAATATAAATATATTTAATTAAGAGTTTGTTTATTGAATGCACTTGTAGATTATTCATAATTTCATTCCAAAGTAGTGTTCTCAATTTTGGGAATTTAGGTTTATGCCTTTCCAATGGTAAAGGAGTTCAGTTTGGCTGATAATGCACAACAGTACTCTACAGTTTTCTTAGGGTTTTATGTTTAATACACGTTCCAGGGTGGAAACATCATGAAAGGTTGTAAAAGATTTGTTTTGGCCCCTGGACATGTATAAAACATTACCAAACTATACGAAACTATACGCAACTTTAGTGTATACATGTTGAGGGGCCAAGTGGACTTACGGTCTTCTTGCACTCAGGTCTTCATATGCTCATCTGTTAAGACAGAGTTCTTTAACCCCAATATTGCCATCGCTTAAAGAATGAACGTTGGGTGTGTTGGGTACAAAAACTCATACCCCGCAACTGGAGGTCAAATTCGTCTGTCGCGTTCCATGGGACATCTGCACTCATTATCGGGTGATGCTGAGACTGTTTGTAGTTTGTCTGTATCTCTTTAGTGCATGACTATAACTTAGTTACTGGCTAAGGTCATATCACACTAACAGTCGCAGAGTGCGATTTAAACACTACAATCGCTACCAGTGTCCAGTCGTGGCTAGTCAACTTCTTGTATCTCGGCGTTATAGACATGCTAGCGACTAATATCGATCAGATATTAACAATCGCTTTTCCGATAAGCGACGGAAGTTACGTCACAAAAAACGCTATTGGTTAGTATGATAATAGCCTCATGGGTATAGGGTTACGTTTACCGTTAGTGCTCTAGGAGCACTATGTGTTTTTGATAACTGAACTTCGCAATTTACTTGGGAATATACTAACTACAAACAGCTTAACTTCCAAGTAAAAATACAGACTTGCAGAAGGTGCGTTTTTACTTTAACAACAGACAGATTCAAGTCAACAAACCTCTTAAAATAAAGTATATATTACAAGCTTACAGATAAGGACGGCAGGTATACATGTGCATCATTTCCAGACGACATGACCAAATGTATGCAATAGCATGACGTCTGTTCTGAAGTTGAAATATATGCCAATGCAATCCAGCTGGTCACCACACACTAAAATTAGCAATATGATAAATGTTAATCCTGTGTTATAATCTATAATGGGTTTTGCTTCAGAATCCAAAGCATTCTGTTAACGAAACTGCTCAGTACATCCATTATTCACGATCTGTCAAAAGTCTGAACATCCATGTCTTCTACTATAATTGGTTTTTGCTTATGACGATAGTTTTTTCGACACGCCTATATTAACGGTAAACCCAAACCCTAACCCTAACCCTAGCCCTAATTAATGTCAAAAGTAATCCGGTTTCTGTTCTTTGTAGGCCAATCTCATTAAGGAAAATCATGGCTTAACCCACCACTAATTGCAACATCACCATTCATTTCAGAAAAGTATATTAAAGAAAATATCAAAAGTCCCCAAAAACCAAGTAGTGGCACAGTTCCTAATTTGCATGAATCCAAAATGGCCGCTTATGCAGAGGGTGAAATGTTGACCTTTCCCCTATAAGTCAAGAAATGTACATCGAAGATATGTCAAACTATACTTTTTCTGAATCCGTATGACGAGAGGGATAACAAGATTTGACCAAATTTGAAATTTCACCACCTGCATATCGAGTCGAACAAACGGAATATCGAACAAGCGGAGGTTTGTGACATATATTGGAAAAGATAAAATCATTAAAACAATCGTATTTAACATATTGCATCTTTGCTCCTACTAAAACATTGTATAACAAAAATACTTAAGTCAAACTTCCTTTAATGAGAAGAAGTTCATCTGAGGACAAAATATGGGCAATTATTTAGATAAGCTCAGTCTTGAATTGGTTAATGTTTGTTCACCAAATAACTTATGCAAGTACATTGGAAGTATCCCCTGAGCATGCATAGGATGGTCATCCATTATATAATTGCTTTATGTATAAGCTCTACAAGTCGATCATAGACGCCACTTTTTCAATTGTCAATCATAGATGTTGATACAGATGCCATGGAAAGTTGGTGCCGATGTAAATAACATGACATAACACTAAATAGTAGTACCAATAACAATTTAAAGTACTGAAACAAAACGGTGTCGACATAATTATGTGTTTATAATATTTAGTGTTTATTTTGAAGCCAAGTTATAGTAAAAGTACTTCCAATCTTATTACGTCGTATTATGTTAGCACGCCCTTAAGAAACTTGTTTGTAAGTGACAAAAAAACTTACATGTATATTTGTGTCAAATGAATAATGTTGTTCTTTGTTTACACCTAGCAAATCTTTCTGTATACGTTCACTTTGCCATTTAAAATCAGACAGCTCCACTTTTGTTGTTTGTTAAAGTGCATTTGCCTCAATAAGTACCGCAGCTAGTCATGCTAGTTGTTCATTTCTGCATCATCAGCACTTGCTATTGTGATGTGATGATAACTACTGTAGTACGATATCGAAGGCAAGGGAGAAGTGAGGTTGAAAATTAAAAAGTATGTTCCCTTTCAGTTTATTACATTTGCTTAATTTCTTGAAAACCAAAGCAATGCAATGCAAACATTAAACAGCCCCATTAATCCATTATTTATAAATAAAAATGTTTCCAGCAAATGATTTACCCTAACATTTTGAAATTATTTACCGTAACATTTGCAACATAACCGTAACATTGCAATATAACCCGACATTAAATTTCAATTGAATTTAAATTATTAAAACGTTTTTATTCAAACCAAAGCCCAAAATGTAACATTTTTAAAACGTTTAAAAACGTGTTTGTATTTTTGTGATTGTTGTGAAGTTGTGCTTATAGTGCTTATAGTAGGTATGTAACAGTGGCTGCTCAATTATTCTGCCACACTGTGCATGCAAGCATAACAGTAACTTGAAAAGTTGTTCAATTTTGGCACACATCCATGTCGAAAAATTAATTTACTCATATGTGCTATTTATCCGAATTGTTTAATTAATTTTTAATATATGGTGTGTAAAACCTTTCTTTGACTACCATCGGGTCTTTTAAAAATCAATTTGCTTCGTTTAAGAGCTACTACCTGTTTTTATGGATTGTTGAAGATCCCTCATAAATCAATAAATATAGACCTTTTGAAAACAAAAACCTACCACCATTTAGCTGAAATACTAATCTTTCTTAGCATGTAAATTATTTGCGTCGACAACGAATGGCACACTTGAGGAAAACGAGTTAAAAAATAATATTATCAAAGTGAATTTAGAGGGAGTAATATTACAAACCACAATAGCTCTAAGCCATTGTGCGTGTCCAAGGCCGCACCATTTTTATAAACACGGCATAGTGGAATGGCGGTTCCTTTTACCATTTACCTTCCCATGTTAATCCAGATAACAAAATGTTAATTTAAAGTCTCATTGCAAATGAATTTTTATATTTACTTTTCGGATTTGGCTTTGAGCAATGGTGACACATACCATGTTTACAGAAAAAATGTAAATTCTATTCCAGACACCGTCAAAATGACAAACTTTGCATTTTTTGTATTATATTAAATTAATTAACTGCATTTTCTTTATTCAACATCATAAAAGGCTCATACTTGACAAATCTATGATGAATGAAAAGACTTTCATTAAATATTGAAAAAACCCAAAATTACTCATGCCTAATTTACATAATAATATCATGAATACATAATTAGCTGTAATTAGCTAATTTGCATAATTAATTACTTTTTGTGTATTTTTTGTTATCAATTGAAAGAACTTTGTATACATGTGTGTGCAAAAAAAAAACTCATATTTTTCAGCTTTAATTTGTCTGCAGATTGGCCGAAATTGCTAAAAATTGTATATTTGGTTAATTTATTATAATTATTTAATGATAGATTTTTAAATTTTGTTTTCTTTGATGAAGTCAGAAAAGATATGCATTTAACCTGTGATACTTAAATTAACGCTGCTTTTTCAAGTAAGCGTCCAAATAAACCTTCAAAATCTCGAAATGTGCCAATTTTGTGATTATAGCCATTTGTGGCAGATTTGCATTCCATTTATGAGCATCCTAAAATTGACACTACATCACAATGCATTGACCGATTTAAATTCCGTTTTTTTGGGTTTTTTTGATGCTTTAATAAAGCTTATTCATGTAGAAACATTAAATAACGTGTTTTTGCTGAGCTTATTTTTGAGGTGATATGCCTAGTGCAATTCATCCACATGTTATGCTCTGGATCCTTTTAGGCCGGTATGAATATGCGTACGCATTTGGTTGACAAATGTATTGTATTACCGAGTAGATTGTGATGATAATTACAGTATGATATCAAAAATAATTTCACAAGACCAATTAATTTATTCGATAATCGTACTTATCACAGCACATACTGCAGTTACTGTCCGTTTTCCTATACACAATACACAGTGCTCTTTCCCATTGACGCGTGACCTTTACAAATAGCCCTACGTTAACAGTATGGGGATATGACTAGTTAACGTCGCTGTGTGAAAAATAACCGGCCAATATTAAAAGTACTCTTCTAAAGTTCTAGAAAATATAGTTTTTTAACATGTCCTAAATTTTTAGCTAATTTAGATGTTTGGAAATATTCGTACTTTGGTGTTTTAGTTAATGTTATAGGTAATAGTACATTGCCTAGTTAACGTCGCTGTGTGAAAAATAACCGGCCAATATCAAAAGTACTCTTCTAAAATTCTAGACAATATAGTTTTGTAACATGTCCTAAATTTTTAGCAAATTTAGATGTTTGGAAATACTCGTACTTTGGTGTTTTAGGAAGGATATGTAAACGACAGATAACACCAAAAATATGAAGAAATTATTTCTAAACCGTGTTAAGTCAAAAATCATTATGT
Source organism: Amphiura filiformis (assembly GCF_039555335.1). Taxonomy (NCBI): domain Eukaryota; kingdom Metazoa; phylum Echinodermata; class Ophiuroidea; order Amphilepidida; family Amphiuridae; genus Amphiura; species Amphiura filiformis. The sequence goes on from NC_092646.1 coordinate 19,680,791, forward strand.
TGCTCATTTTCAAGAATGCTGGTTTACAAAAAGCACGACATTGTCTGATTTCGTGAACAAAGCCACACATAACATTGTTTCCTTTCGTTTCCTTTATAATCGGTTACCCAACTGAAGCTATGAATACCAGCTTTATTGTGATATCGCACATGAAAACAGTCACTTGTGCACAACCAGAGAAGATCCGATTTAATCAGTTGAGCTGTTTCAATGAGTGTTATCTTGGTTTAATAGCTTTTAATGGGGTTAAGTCCTGCAAAGGTCGAGATGAATTCTACTGTAGACATGACTGCATCATGAACATATAAAATAATATCAATCATGTCTAATCACCCATCTCTAGCAAAAAAGCAAGTGAAGTAACACTTCCTTCGAAAGTTCCTACTCAATATGATTATGATCTAGCCGGGTATAAAAGTGACGATGCCATTATTCCGATAATTATGAATTATAATTCTAAATAAATGTCACAAACAGTTTTTCATTATGAATTGATTTCTTGTTTCAGCTTGAAAGCACTTATCCAATGTCAAAAGGAATTTTTTGAATTGTGATGGTTAAACAAAGCAATAAAAATTGCTTTTTTTTTCTTTTTTTTTTTTTTTTCAGTTGAAGGACAAATAATTTGATCTTGGGTCCTTCAACTGCCATCAATTTAAAATGATTATTGAAGTGCTCCTTTCAAGGGTAAATGGTGAAATTAATGTTTTAAAACAATTACAATTCAATAACGTTTTAAAAAAATGTTGTAAATCAATGTAACTGCATTACCGGATGCAAAAATGGTCTGTTGAATAGAATTTCAAAAGTAATATGGGATATAAACCTGTCAGAATGCGACATTTAGCGGATAATGTAGAGGAACTGTGCTAGGTAAAAACATAACATGATCAAGCTACCAGACCCCGCGGGAAATTTGGACTCCTCAATGCGGCGCCTCAAAGAAGATAACATAATATTTTGCGTACAGGTTTATGGTTTCCGTGTCGGGTTAGAACAACATTAGCAGACACGTTTGTGAAATTATATGTAAGCACTATCTGAACAATTAAACTAGGACCACGTGATTAATACAAAGCATGTTTGTTCGCTCATGTATATGCTATAGCATTATCGAGAGATTGTAAACTGCTTTTTGTTTCAAAATTACCAAATATTTTTTTCCAATCTGCTGAAGACGACACTGTTTCGCGCTTACAGGGTAACAATCGAGAGGCCCACTCGATAAATTACCAAAATTCCCAGAGCTTCTCCAGATTGTACTTTCTTTAATGGTAATTAAGATATTAATACGGTTATAAGTCACACCGGTACTATGACACTGTCAATGTTCACCCACACGACAGTGTGATTAATATATCTATTTGTAATACAGTTACTGCAAAGGAGGTGAATTTGATGCCAATGTTTAATCATTTTGTATATATAGCATAGAAATGATTAATGGTGTTCTACTGTTGCTATCGTTAAAATAATAAAAACATAAAAGCACACTGTAATTTGTCAAAACAGAGTTTCAAATCAAACTGCTACACTCGTTTGGTTAGGTACTTGTTGATAAATGTCAACTGTATAAAGAATTGGTTTACCGTACGCAAAATGCCTGGCGGCTGGGTGCAAGTACAATAAGTGTATATACCTGTTTTAAATATGTTATGTTGGTATCTGGTTTCAATTTCTGGAGAATTATTGAGTTCATCTTTGACGAGGTCATATCGTGTCGTAGTGAACTTATATAATGCTGTACTCGTACTTCTTGTCAATCCAATGTCGAATTGGAAATGTGATTTTCGTATATATAAAACAAAAGGTGGTTAAACGTGATAATAAGAATATTAGGTTTCAAATTTTGATTTCATGGTGACGGTATTGACGACAGAATCTGGCTATATATTTAAAATGCAGGTTGCAAAAGATGCAATGATCGCTAGATGATTAAAGTCAAAGCATGTTTGTTTTTCTATAGTTCTTTTTGGGATAAGACTGCAATGCTGTTTTTTTACAATGGATGGAAAGATTCAAATTTACCCACTCATTTCCAAAGCAAATAATTGTTACTACGTGCGTACCTTTATTATTTCATTACAATCCCTGAGTACACTAACGTATTATTTAGTCCGCAACAAATAGTCATGCGATAGACTCTTTCCATGTCCGTTCACATATGTAAAAACGGCCTTGAAAGTGAGATATGGAAAGGTTCTAGCATAACAAAGAGCAAGCCCTGAAATCTCAGTGTAAAAACTACGGAACGTAAACTGTCTCATTTGAATAACAAGGAACAACAATAACAAGAGCCAACGCCTTTTATATCAGTTTAGTTGATACCTGGTTTCTAAATAACACTAGATATAATAACAGAACATGTTTGTTCAGAAGGACACAATGAACATTTTGATTACCTTACAAAGACTCAAAAAAGAAGAAAAATACATAATACAGACGCTATTCTACATCAAATAGGGTAAGGATCGAGGAAACAATATCGAAAATAATGCACAAATGGCCTTTAATAGTACACACCAATTCAAAATGGTTCAGCATATTCTCTAGGCAACTATCACACAACTAGTGCGTGTGTGTCAATCACTTGATGATCTACCAGTCACGAAAATACTGCAAATTCATCACGAAACAATGTGTTGAAATGTGACACAATTATTAATTCAACAGACTCGAACACCTGTCGTTGATATTTCAGTTTAAGGTTATGCTTTTAGTGATATGAATCTCTAACTGTTTTAATTGATATAAACGCCTCAGTTATGTATTTTTTTGCAATTTATAATAAAACATGAAGACATACTTGTTGGAGTTGAGAACAAACGAAATGATATTTTGCTTGACAAAACCTGCGCCAGCGCCATTCACTAATACAACAGTATGTATCGTTATACCAATCCAATAACATCATAATTTGTAATCAAGTTTTGTCACATAATGTTGATTAAATTCAAGTTTCATGACGGTACATGTGGCGAGCCTTTCTTTTATGACGTTTTCTGTTCTAATATAAAAAGCTTCATATCCTGGAAAAGTGTGAAAAATAGTAGAAAGCTTATACTGTAATTTGCCGACATAAGACCCATTTCGATGTTCGGGTATCAAATTCCCATCATGCATTCGTTTACATATGACCTTGACGTCATGGCCATATTAGATTGCAACAATAAACGCGGGTATCCTGTTTAATGTTTAGCCATCATGTGTCGAATAATTACAGTTATGGAAAGCACACCTGAGTACATAACACATACGTTATTCACGCGTGTGTGATGTCAAGGTTACTAACACTACATGTACGGATGTCAACTGGCGACATGTGTTGAAATTCTAATATGATCCACATATTTGTTATAACGAGCACATCTTTTCATATTTTATCGAAAATTGTACAGATGTTATCTTTTTTTCTTCATTGATGAAATAAAAACAAATCTTCGAGATATTTCCTTTACCATATTCCTAACGTAAATATTATTAATCCTGTTGACTCCAAGGTCATTGACAGGCTGCCGGAATAACAAGCCCCTTCAGTCATAATCCATTTATGTGGTTATATATCAGTGCCGTGGTGATCACATTACCCGAGTTATTTGCTCTCTATATTGTTTGATGTGATTAGATTTATATGAAGACACCTTTTTTATACTTGACAATCACAAGCAATACAAATCTCGATTTTGACGATTGTATTAGATGCTGATACAGAACAGCGTGCGAGTATTTATGCCAACTTTTTTTGGAAAACTAATAAATGGGTTTTTATCTTAGCGAACGCTCATATTTATAGCACTAATTCGCCGACGTTGCATGCATACATGAAGAGTTTCTTTTCTTCTTGATTTGGTTTACAGTCATGTGTCTCTTTGAAACAACTTGTGAAGATATTGGACACGCCATGTCCAAAAATAGAGAAATACTTGTACCTCAAAAACGGCAAAACCGAAAGCTTGTTAATGCTTTACTTCTCCAAATGCCTTATGTTGTTATATCAACCTTTATTCAGGAATGCAAAATACAAAATATAAGCAATGCAAGAATACAAGGAGGAACAAAAACCCAGGACAAAATCTGGACACGATGCCCAAATTAATGCAGGGTGACATGTTATACATTAGCAAAAATACACAAGAATATACAAACAAGCAGAACACACCAGGAATACCAAGCAGGACTGAAAGAACCCAACAAAATGACAGGGCGATCACAAACTGATGTGGGGCTGATCTTCGGAGCCCCAGGCCGGCTCCTGCCTAGCATTCCAGATCGTGTAACTAGACAGGAGGGCCATTTTGCTCAGTTCTTTCATGAATTTCTTGGACGGTTTGGCTCTGCCTACAAAAGAAAATATCTCGACAATGCGTCCAACATTTTCCTGGGTAATGATCCCACGTGATCCGACTTCAAAACATGTCAAATCACAAGTAAACCCATTATCTGAAATGTCGGACACAAGGTCAAGGTATGGTACTTCGTGTGTTTTCGCTCATGGGCTTTTGATATGTTGGTTTCAAATGGCACAGTTAACTCAACAAGATGGATGGAATTGTCCTGCTTATTTTGGATGACAATGTCAGGCTTGAGTTTAGAAACAATGACATTAAATGGTAGGGTACCCCCTGTTGTGGTGAAGCCCTAAATGTCGCTGAAGATGAGGATATTGTTATTTTCATGACCGGTTAACGCTTTAAGGGTGTGTTTGAGGATGGACAATTCAATTGACGCCGACAATTCAATTATGCATTACTTTTGCAACAGCTAATGTAAATGATATCTTAAAAGAAAGAGACAATAATGACATCTTTCCTTCATACCTGTTTGGAATTAGATTTGTGAGTATACGCACAACGTAAATATGACTTCATCCAAGGAAGCCATTACGCATGATCAGGCATATCATGTGACGTACATTGTACCCGTACAAGCACCGCCTACACGTACATCAATCTAATCCTTCCTAATATAGCAATAATACTTCAACACTGCCTGCCACCTGTGACTTAGACATAGTGCCTCCGGTAATCCTGCCACTATTTGCTAATCTTAAGAAACAGATGATTTATAAGTCGTTTCTACTTAAGGAAACATATTAGTTACATTGAATGTGATGACGTCGTCAATATTTAAAGGTAAATAATAATGCTGTTTGTGCAGAACCGTACAGGTCCTTTGTATACAGGCTGTATCGAAATGATTTGTACAAATCAGTTGCCAGTGGTTTACAAGACTCCCACAACAAATGCAACCTAGGATGAATATTATAACAGGTAATAGAATTATGAATCCTTGGCAAAAGGATCTAATGTTGTATTTACAAATTACATCAGAGAGTGACGTAACGGTAATTTCAAACTAAGATCTATCACACACAAAAGGAGAAGAGGTTGGTGAAAATATATTTTGTCACTAATCAGTCAAACAAATAAACTCGCATTCTACGTATTTTTATATGAAATAAAACAGAGCGAGAATGCCCTTTCTTTGTGCAAACATTTATCGGGAATTTGAATAATACAACATCGTTAATAAAGGTAATCTATCTACAGATTATCACACCTGTGACTTTGAAATATGCGCCTCCAGTTATTGAGTCAGAGCAGAATTCTTACGCTTCCCATAATGCATTTCTCTCATTTGAATTGCCTGTACTGATTTGCTATCTAGTGCAACATAGTTCGATAGTAATGAAATGTATCTCAATGAACAAAGCACATCCAGAGCTTGCCAAATTAGTTCTTGCCTAAAATGAAAAAGGGAACCTGTAAAAAATAAATGAGGGCAAAAATGTAATGAGGTGATGTATCATGTTGCAAATGATTCTGGGAAAAGTAGGAAATTTTCTCTGGACTAGAGCAAAAGGTACATTTTAAGTCAGTCTGCATTAACAGAATGATAAAAGGGCTTAATACAATGAGCTCTTCATGAATGAATGATAAATGGGACAGGTGTCTGATAGTAATGCCAAATTAAAAAGAAAGCCATTGTATGTCAGTAACTGTGTCGACTTTCGCCTACTCCTGTTTCGCGAAAATATATCCACACTTAATAACATCAGTTTGTTAACGCATTCTTTGAGCGAGATTCCAATGTGTGTCGAATTACTACACAGCGCATACCCACAATTGCTGTATTTTCAATTGTTGATTCTCAATTACGACCAAATTTAAAGATAAATGTGAAACTACAGTCATAGAAAAGTCTGGAATGATGTTCAAAATCAAATCTTAAAAACCAGGTTCTGTGTTTGTTAGTATTTTGACCCAGATTTGTCAAAGTTCAACTTCTTTGTTCTTCATGGACAAAAATCAGAGTTTTTAAACATCTGTTATTTTATTAAGCAGCTTTTAAAGAAGATTGCTGAGGTAGAAAAAAACATGTCATATACTAGCAGATGAATGGCACAAACGTTGTAAAAATAATAATTAGTATACCGTATCATGTTTATTGAATACAAATGTATTGTTATTTACACATTATCATATATCATTATGTTACTATGATTATATTATTCATGCTAAGATGAAACGTTTCAGCTTTGAAACCAATATTTTCAAAGTCATCGTCATGCTTATCAGCTTAATCCCGTCCAATTACACCAAAATAGAACTTGGTGAGAACACGTTTTATTAGTAATGTGAAGGGTTCCTGATCTAGCTGACATTGACGGAACACCTTAAGTCGTAAGCTTTTGGCAACATCCGCCGTGTCGCATATTAAACAGTGCAAAATTCTCATTTCAAGTTTAATGATAATTCACATGAGTAAAACACCTTCGGGTCTTCTCAAGAAAAAAAAGAGAATGTCAGTGATGTATGGGGAAACAATATGTGTAGGCGCTTAGACTTGGTTATTGACCCTTCTCAACTTAAGTTTACAAATACGTACTTTTGAAAAAATGGAATTTTGAGCTCGGTTTGTGCTCCAAGTTCTCGTAATTGTCCTCCGTACTTATACACTAGCCTTACGCCTGCAAGTCTTGCCGTACTTATCACATGCAATGTAATTCTCATGTTAAATTCACACTTTGTAAGTGAACAAACCTCACTCCCTTCTGCAGTTTATCCTCGTGGAGAGTCATGCGAAATTACCGTCCCTAATTTACTTCGACTTTTAATTCAACCTCATTCATTTATATTCATTCACTGTAGTGGGTTTTACAGTGGAATGGTTATGGATAATAGATGATCATGTAGCCGGCGAAGTAAACGGCATTTCGGTTAGTAGCCCACCAGTGCTGGTCCCCTAACAAGTCTGTTGTTTGTGGTTTACTGTCAGATGATGTATTATAGGCCAACACTACAATTTTGCAACAACCTAAACTCCTCAAGAAGAATTTGGAAAGTTTTTTCAAACATATATATCTCAAATTATTTGAAACATGTTTATATCGTTTTGCATATCAATGGACAGCTAATTTAGTCTCCTTTACAATGACACCACATTTGAAATAATCACCTGTTTTACGACTGTGTACACGTCTTGTGAATACTGTGGGGTCTCAAACAGAATGTGCCAAATTGACCAATATTATGTGCTCAAATAACATCTTGGAGGATGACATTAGGGTCCAGATTGCAAAGATATGGGATTGCAGCTTGCTGCACAGAATAATGGTCAATCGTAGGTGGTAGCCAAAAAATTCAGAGATAAATGAGGACGGCAAAGTGTAAAGTGTCTTTAAAATTACTAAAAATGGGTATACAAATTGACAACTGGGGATAACAATTTGGCTTTGCCCCCTTACACTAAAATACTGGCTACGCTACTGAGACCAGATGAGTGTTGTTGGTGAATATATTATACTGTATATGTTTGAAGGTGAATGATTGGACTGACCAAGTTAATGTATATTGCTACATGTTGTTGTATGTAGATAGCTACAGATGTTTGGCTTCGACTCAAAGAAGGACATGCGATTTGATGAATGTCCTCTTATTCATAGCGTCCCCAAGAGAGTAGTAAGAACTGACAAACTGAGTTGTCACATGATTGAAGCTTAGATATCCTAAATTCATTTTGTGGGTTTTTTTTAATATTATAATAACTGTTTCTTCTCTTTAATTTTTCCCAAAGACATTAACAATCGCGGTTAACAATAATAACAAATACACTATGGTGTACACTTATAATAATGCACAATTCCTATACTAGTGTTTCTCCCAAACTCCAAAACACTAGTATCGTTCCCCGGGTATCGTTCAAGTGTTAGCGTGATGATACTGTTTTAATAAAGGCATATCACTTGGCGTAGTGAACAGAAACCTTGTTTTTCTTGACCAAGTGTCCTTCAAAGCCTGCTTTCTCTGTCTTGTCAATGGCGAATGACTACCTGGTTTGCAATGGACAATAGAACACGCAGAACGAAAGTGAAGATTAATAACAATCGTACTTGAAGTAACAGTAAGACGGGAAATCGATCTGATATTTTTCAAACCAACATTCTTGTCAAAAGCCTCTTATTGCTTTCTGAAGATGCAAACATATTCACAATGAGTGTGTATTTAGATATCACCAAAAGTTGGAGTGTTGTGTTGCTATGTAATATTATTATTGCCGCGAGAATTTGTGCAATAAAATTGTTATATTTTCATCCTTTAAATCGTACACTGGATGAAATATATTTGCATATTAGTACATATCAAAACTTGTATAACATAATTTTACTCTCATCTTTTATAGTATACTTTGTTTGACTTATTATTGGAAGCCCTCACAACATTATGCCTTATGTTAGGAAAATGATTGTCAAGCACGATAAAAACAAATAAAAACAGTCGTGTCTCAACACGCGATATTCAAAATTCCCTGGCGCCGAAATTGTCTGGTGTAATGACGTCCCAGTAATACAATGAAGGCTGGCGACAATTGAGCACAAATAACCATGACTCCAATGCCCTAGATAATTTCGGCGCGGGCAATTTGAATATCGCGTGTTGAGAGACGACTGTTTACACAGCCGTGACGTTAGTCACGGCTGTGTCTTTTTTCTTACAGGTTCTTTCTTCTTTCTTTCTTCTTTCTTCTTCTTTCTGCCGACCATTACATTTGCTCTAGCACTCACATGCTTGGACCGATTTTAACCTGACTTGGTCACAGCCATCATTGTCCATGCCCCTACATGTCACATGAAACTCATGGGGTCAAAGGTCACGCAGGGGTCATAGGGGTCAAAAACGTGATTTGAACTCAAAATGCTTCTTCTCCCATAGATTACGTAGGACAGTGACGCAATTTGCACACATGCATTGTTATTACCCAGTGTCTATGGGGTCCTCACAGATTTGGGGTCAAAGGTCATTAAGGGGTCACTTCCGGTATAAAACGAAAAACCTTCAAAAATTTTTATTTGCTAAGAAAAACATAGGACAGTAACGGTATGTTCACACATAAATTGTAATTACCCTGTGTATATGTGGTATTTTTGTATTTAGGGTCAAAGGTCATTAAGGGGCCACTTCCGGTATAAAACGAAATACCTTTAAAATGCTTCTTCTCCCACAAATTACGTAGGACAGTAACACCACTTGCATACATGCATTGTTATTATCCAGTGTCTATGGGGTCCTCACAGATTTGGGGTCAAAGGTCATTAAGGGGTCACTTCCGGTATAAAACGAAAAACCGTCAAAAAATTGTATTTGCTAAGAAAAACATAGGACAGTAACGGTATGTTCACACATGAATTGTGGATACCCAATTCATATGTGGTATTTTTTTATTTGGGGTCAAACGTCATTAAGGGGTCACTTCCGGTATAAAACGAAAACCGTCAAAATTTTTTATTTGCTAAGAAAAACATAGGACAGTAACGGTATGTTCACACATGAATTGTGGGTACTCAATTCATATGTGGTATTTTTTTATTTGGGGTCAAATGTCATTAAGGGGTCACTTCCGGTCTGAGACGAAAACCTTCAAAATGCCCCTTCTGCCACAAGTAACATAGCAAAGTGGTGCCACATGCACCCATGCATTGACATTAGCCTATGTCTATGGCCGTTTTCATATATTTTGGGGTCATAAGGTCATTAGGGGTAACAACACGGCTGTGTTCGTGGGTTAGACCACAGCTTAGTCTAGTTTTATTTGTTTTTCGATGTTCAATATGAACTTCTTTTAAATAAAACCACGTGATTCGTGCTTGATAATTATTTTTCTAACATATAAATATAAGGCATAATGTCATGATTGCCGGAGACTTCCTTTAACACCGTGGATTGATATAGAAAAGCGTTCACGCAGTTGGGCGCAGCACCTACAACTGTTCGCTTCGGTGACTGGTGCTCGCGCTTATGTGACCTTTCACGATCGTAAGCATGATAAGTGTAAAACGTTTTGACGCTCGCATGATAGCAATAAAAAGCACCGAATAATGCTTGTCATTTATATGTTGAACAAACTAGAATCAAGTTGCCATAATTTTTGTCAAACCTTAACTGCTTAAATTGGTCAATAAAAGCTAAAACAAAATAATTTGTAAGGATTCCTTAGTTATAATCTTATTCCACTTGTACTACAGAAAAAATGTCAGCTAATGGTGAGCTCTAGTAAGCTCAAGGTTTTTACACTAGACTGTATTGATGCCTTAGGATTATCGCTTTGTCTTTTCCCTGATAATGATGGATGATGTACAGCCTCGTTCAATACTATGCAGTCTATTTATATTAAAGTGTTCAAACTGCCAAGGCCTTGGGTCCTTGCCATTTATTTAATACCATTGTCCCTGAATACCTCAGGGACGGTATTTAGAGAATAGCAACATTTTACAAAAAGAGACTAAACAATATACAAAACAATTAGGTTCATACAGGGATTTGGTAATAATGACTAATGATTAGATAACAATGACACTTGATATCATCATCGTTTAACGACCCCTAGACAGATAAGTGCTTATTAGCATATCAATATTATTAGTGTGTGCCTTGCACCAGTTGGCTCGGCCAGCCTAAGCAAGATGCAATCCAACCTACGTACTTCTTAAGTCATATCAACAAATTTGAACGTCAGTACAATTTCCATATATGGGTTTTAATAATCCCATCACAGCGAAGTGTACGTCTAATGAAACAGGTCGCCCATTTCACCTGATAAGTTAATAACACACAGCAAGATTCGATCACTTAAAACCTATTCGTGACTTATTGCCAGTGATTTTGGTATTACACAACGCGGTAAGAACCACATTGGGCTATTCCATTTAAAACCCACACTATCCCTGTGGAAGATTTAGCTAATGTCTTCCACAGAGAGAGTATAAGTTAAACAATAACTTTCATTTGAAATACTCACTCCAGTTGTGGAAGATATAGGCAAAGCCATAATACACAGGGAGCAGCATTGGTTTCAAAATGATAAAAATGACCGATTACATTTGAAACACATACTCCCTCTCTGGAAGATATTTCCAAAATCTTCCACAAGGGTAGTGTGGATTTTAAATGGAATAGTTCATTGTATGAACAGCTACAATTTATTTCCCAACATATAATACTAAAGCATCGCTGAACTTTTTCGTACTTCCTATTCGTACTTCCTTTATCCACCTGCTCTTTAACTAGCGCACACAGATAGTGTTAAAAGTTGGTTATTCAGTGATGGCCACCTTGGCTCATCGGCGACAAAAAGGTATTGTACAGGTCAGTGCTCCACACAGCGGAAAAGAACCCGAATCCAGTTACCTCACTTATTCAAATTAAATGAGACACAACTATTGTTATTATGTTACCATTGAAACGTGCAATAATCAGCCAGGTATCAAATAACTCCAACTACGAAATATTGAAACCACATATAGATAGAGCAAGGTTCAGATTTCAAACAGTTGTAGATGCTTTGAGTCTTTTTGTATCATTATAAAGAGTAGTTTAGTATATACCCGAGGGATTCAATAACAGTTGTTAAGGTTATTGATACATAGTCGTCATACCTATAGAAAATCAAGACATTGTTTACTGATCGAGGAAGAAATTGAGTGGTTCCAGCACTGGTTCATTTTAAAAGTTAAAAAAATCTTTCACTGGCCAATGTGAACTTGTAAGCTTTTAAGACTAAATTTTATATCGAGATACCAACGTAATTCGGAAGTATACTTTAAGCCTGTAGAATATAAAGTGCAATGTGAAGTTGAAGGGAAGCCAATATCATTTTGGTTGAATGTACTTTCCCAATTTAGTAGTAATCCTCGTAGTGATCGCTACATACAAAGGTGGTGACCTGTGATACTACAACATCCGTTTCACAGGTCAATGAACTTTTGCCGCCACAACATCAGTAGGGCTGATGATGCGTTCAGGATTGGACGTGAAAATTTCCCACTCAAAAATAGTAAGTCCAGTTGACTAGATTAGAGTTTAATATTAATACTATTAATACAAACAAGAAGATCACAGTTTTGTTCTATTGTTTGGCACATATCACCACCCTATAAGATCACTGCAAAAACAATTTGATAATGAATTAAGTTCTGTTTCATTAGATTAATAGTACGTGAGCTTTTCCCTAATAAAAGCAGAAGTGATTAAACATGAGCTTTTTTACATAAATTAACTTTCATATTATTCAAATTCTTAATGCTAATGCGATGCAAGAGTTATATTAAAATGAAGATCACGTTTCACGATTTGATTAAGATGACATGTGAATCTTCACTGCACAATTGACATGCTGGATATTCAACTTGACATTTATAAGTTTCAAACTCATGCGAGTTACCTACTTTTTGATCATTCAAAATTTGAGCGACACTCGCACTATATGTGCAGAACATTCTGTAATTAATGGCGCATAGCAGCGTAAATTTTTGATAAATTTTTAGAGTCTAATAATGTTGACACTATAAAGACTGAATCTAGCCTTTGGGTTTGATATGCTCATAGAACGCATATAATGATGCAATTCAAAAGTTGTCACTACTCATAGCTGGCATCATGACAGGAGTTCTTTGTACTTTGCGGATGCCTAGTCTCTTGTCTTTAGAAGGAAACAGACCATATAAACACCTCAACTGTTTTTCATAGCCTGGTGACTGAGCATGGATAGGTATTATTTGGATTTTATTAATAGCTCGGAGCGAGAAACAGCATCTTGACATACTGAATAGACCAATTTTGTCAGATCTTTAGATATGTTAGATCTCTTTTGAATGAACATCGGATGAGTGTCTTAAACCTTGGTTTTGCATATTGCATCTAAACTGTTGCCCTCATTCGTTAACTTTCTGGGTTGAAAACTGAGAAACTCGTGTATTAAAATAGTGCCGAACTTGTCCACCAAATTCTGGTGATTGGGCAAATTGACCCTTTCATCGTGTTTGATATTAAACACGTATTTTTAGAATTTTCGGAGCGTGTGCTACTAATGAATAAGGTCCCCCATTTTACCTGATAAGTTAATAACACATAGCAAGATTCGATCACTTAAAATTTATTCTTGACTTATTGCCAGTGATTTTGGTATTGCAGGAAGCGGTAAAACCACATCGGGATATTCCATTTTAAATCCACACTACCCCTGCAGAAGATTTAGCTAAAGTCTTTCACTGAGGGAGCATGGGTTTTGAATAGAATAGACAATAAATGGGTAACTTCCATTTCAAATACTCATTTCACATGTGGAAGATATAGGAAAAGCCATAATATAGAGGGAGCATGGGTTTCAAAATGATTAACTCTGACCAATTACATTTGAAATACATACTCCCCCTCTGGAAGATATTTCCAAAATCTTCCACAGGGCCAGTGTGGATTTTAAATGGAATAGCCCATTGTACGAACAGCTCCAAATTATTTCCTAACATATAATACTAAAGCATCGCTGAACTTTTTCGTACTTACTTTTTAAATAATCCACCTGCTCTTTAACTAGCGCACACCGATAGTGTTTAAAGTTGGTTATTCAGTGATGGCCACTTTGGCTCATCGGCGACAATAAGGTATTGTACAGGCCAGTGCTCCACACAGCGGAAAAGAGCCCGGATCCAGTTACCTCACTCATTCAAATTAAATGAGACACAACTATTGTTATTATGTTACGATTGAAACGTGCAATAATCAGCCAGGTATCAAATAACTCGAACTACGAAATATTAAAACCATAATAGATATAGCAAGGTTTAGATTTCAAACAGTTTAATATGCTTTGAGTCTTTTTGTATCATTATAAAGAGTAGTATAGTATATACCCGAGGGATTCAATAAATATAACAGTTGTTAAGAATATTGATATATTGTCGTCAATCAAGACATTGTTTACTGACCGAGGAAGAAATTATAGACGAGTGGTTCCAGCACTGGTTTATTTTAAAAGTTAAATATCTTTCAATCGCCAATGTGAAATTGTAAGCTTTTAAGACTACATTTTATATCGAGATACCGACGTAATTGGGAAGTACACTTTAAGCTTATAGAATATAAAGTGCAATGTGAAGTTTAAGGGAAGCCAATATCATTTTGGTTGAATGTACTTTCTCAATAATTATTTAGTAGTAATTCTTGTAGTGATCTTGTATTATTGTTTTTCCAACAAACAAGAAGATCAGTTTTGTTCTATTGTTTCGCACATATCACCGCTCTTTAAGATCACTGCAAAAACAATGATAATGAATTAAGTTCCGTTTCATTAGATTAATAGTACGTGAGCGTTTCCCTAATAAAAGCAGAAGTGATTAAACATGAGCTTTTCTACATATTATAGTAACTTTCATATTATTCAAATTCTTAATGCTAATGCGATGCAAGAGTTGTATTAAAATGAAGATCACGTTTCACAATTTGATTAAGATGACATATGAATCTTCACTGCACAATTGACATGCTGGATATTCAACTTGACATTTATAAGTTTCAAACTCTCAATTAATGCGAGTTGCCTACTTTTTTTTTTTTTTTTATTTGAGCGACTCTCGTACTTTATGTGCACAAAATTCTGTAATTAATGGCGCATAGCAGCGTAAATTTCTGATAAACCTTTAGAGTTTAATAATGTTGACACTATGAAGACTGAATCTAGCCTTTGGGTTTGATATGCTCATGGAACGCATAGAATGATGCAATTCAAAAGTTGTCACTACTCATAGCTGGTATCATGACAGGAGTTCTTTGTACTTTGCGGATGCCTAGTCTCTTGTCTTTAGAAGGAAACAGACCATATAAACACCTCAACTGTTTTTCATAGCCTGGTGACTGAGCATGGATAGGTATTATTTGGATTTTATTAATAGCTCGGAGCAAGAAACAGCGTCTTGACATACTGAATAGACCAATTTTGTCAGATCTTTAGATATGTTAGATCTCTTTTGAATGAACATCGGATGAGTGTCTTAAACCTTGGTTTTGTATATTGCATCTAGACTATTGCCCTCATTCGTTAACTTTCTGGATTGAAAACTGAAAAACTAGTGTGTTATCAAAGTGTCAGACCTGTCCACCAGATTCTGGTAATTTTGTACTGTGCAGTTGTGTTCAAATTAACCTTTTCATCGTGTTTGTTATTAAACACGTATGTTGAGAATTTCAGAGCGCGATCTTGTCACAACGGCGGGGTATGCATGCGCCGATAATCAGTCGCGCTATGGCCCACAACCAAAATCGTTTAGACAGATAAGCGCCTATATCAATATATTAGTGCCTTGAACCACTTGACTCGGCCAGGTGGATCGGAGCGTCAAATTGGATCATCAGAACAATTTTCATGTATGGTTTTTAATAATCCCAACACAGCGAAATGTACTTCAATAAAACAGGTCACCCATTTTACCTGATAAGTTAATAACACATAGCAAGATTCGGTCAGTCAAAATCTATTCTTGATTTATTTCCAGTTATTTTGGTGTTGCACGAAGCGGTAAACCACATTGCATAGTGCATACAAACTACATATTATTTTCTTTATTATTAACTTTTTATAGTACGCCACCTGCTCTTAAACTAGCGCACACAGATAATGTAACAGTTATGTGTTCTGTGATGGCCACCTTGGCTCATCGGTAACAAAATTGTATTGTATAGGATAGTGCTCCGCACAGTATAGAAGAGCCCGAATCCAGTTACCTCATTCAAATTAATGAAACCCAATTATTGCTATTTTGTTACAAAGATTCAAACATATAATTATCAGTCCGGTATCAAATAACTCGAACTACTAAACATTAAAACCGCATTGTAGAAATACCAAAGTTTCAGATTGCAAACAGTTTGATATGCCTTTTTGACCATTATAAAGAGTTGTATAGTATGTACCCGAGGGAATCTGTAAATATACTGTAACAGTTGTTATGATTATTGGAAACATTATGTGGCGATACATATAGAAAATCAAGATATTGTTTATTGGCTGAGCACGAAATTATATTGAAATCTGTCATGTCAATGGCCCTTAATGTAAAATACACTATAAACTAGTGATTACAGCACTGGTTCATTTTAAACGTTAAATATCTTTCAATCGCCAATGTGAAATTGTAAGCTTTTAAGACCAAAATTAATATCGAGATACCAAAGTAATTGGGACGCATATCATAAGCCTATAGAATATAAAATGGAAAGTGAAGTTGAAGGGAAGCCAGTACCGGGAGCCAGTATCATTTTGGTTGAATGTACTTTCTCAAATTTATTCTATCAGTATCTTTCCCTTAAAGTATTATATTGCCAACAAACAAGAAGGTCACAGTTTTATTCTATTGTTTCGCACATATCACCCCTCTTTAAGATCACTGCAAAAACAACTTGATGATGAATTAAGTTCCTTTCTATTAGATTAATAGTACGTGAGCTTTTCCCTAATAAAAACAGAAGTGATTAAACATGAGCTTTTCTACATAAATTAACTTTCATATTATTCAAATTCTTAATGCTAATGCGATGCAAGAGTTATATTAAAATGAAGATCACGTTTCACGATTTGATTAAGTTGACATGTGAATCTTCACTGCATAATTGACATGCTGGATATTCAACTTGACATTTATCATGTTTATTAGTTTCAAGCTCTAAATTGATGTAAGTTACCTACTTTTTTGTATTCAAATTTTGCATGACACTCGTACTTTTTATGCAGAACATTCTACATTAATAACGGATCCGATTATTGTAATTTTCAGATGAACGCAAAAGTTTAATAATGTTGACACTTGCTTACTTGATTCTGAATTTAGCTTTCGGGCTTTGATATGCTTATGGAACGTATGTAATGATAGCAATATCCACGTTGTCACTACCCATACCTCGTATCATGAGAGAAGTTCTTTGTACTTTGTAGATGCTTGGTCTCTTGTCTTTAGAAGGAAGCAGATCATCTAAACAAATCACCTTTTCCATAGCTTGGTGGTCCGGGGGTTAGGTATTATTTGGATTTTATTAATAACTCGGAGCGATAAGCAGCGACTTGACATACTGAATAGACTAATTTTGTCAGATCTTAAGACATGGTATGATCATCGGACGGATGCCCTGAATCTGTGTTATTATGTATTGCATCATTGCGTAAAACTGACACTTTAAGAGGTGTGCACGCTATTCAATTCCATTTAGATTGTGTCCTTACTCTCTTCACGTATTTACTATCCAGCAATGATACTGGGAAATCATAGAGCCCTACAAACCATAAATACAAGTTAGAATTTACATTTTATGAATACTCACTTCTCATTACGAAAAAGATTTTGTGCCTCCATGGCGATGGTAACCACACAACATTGGCCATAAAATTGAACTTCATTACAACATTTACAGTTGCAAAGTTGTGAAAAGTCATTAGGTCAAAGATAACATTATTCTGATAAGAGAAACGAACAAGCAACTTAAATTCATTATTTCTGATTCATGTCATAACAAATCGAAACTGTTATGCTACCTGCAATTGCCTTGTACAGTCATGTAGAATCATTTATTATAAATTTGTAATCATTTTATTTTTCAAATTTGTATAGCAGGAGAAAAGGGCAAATGTTGCATATGAATTAATGCAAATCACACACAAATTGATTATAAATAAATAAATAAATAAATGTAGATATTTATATAGCGCTTTATGCCGTAAACAGCCTCAAAGCGCTTTACATTTATTCCGCCGTCATTAGAATATGTCGGAACTACGTTTGCAGCCTACAAGTGGCGCAGGGTCCATCAGTACAACGACTGTGACTACCCTAACAGCTTCCCATTGCACCTGGGTGGGGTGAGGCAAGCGAGGCAAAGCGCCTTGCCCAAGGGCGCAACACGGTGGTGGGACGGGGAATCGAACCCACGCACGTCGAGCAAGCTCTCGGATTATGAGTCCAAGGCCGTAACCACTGAGCCACCGTGCCCTTTATCTAGACCTATTTCAACCTGTACAGTAATACCAATAACCATTGGTGATGACGTTTGGTGTAGAATTACCGCCATTTGTGATCTCTGTCCCCTCAAGACTCCGCTAAACGCAGTTTTAAAAGCCATCTTACTTTGTAACTAAATAGAGCAAGATTAAGCAAAAACTAATTTAAGAAGGATAAAAATCCAGCTGAAAATACGACCATCGCTTATTCGGTTAATGTATACATACAGTGTGCTATTCCACTTGAAATCCATACATCTTCTATTGAAGACATGGCCTTAATCTCCTACACAGGGAGCGTGAATTTCAAATGGAGTCAAATCCTAAATTCACACTCCTTTAGTGGAAGATTAAGGTCATGTCTTCCACAGGGGGTATGGATTTCAACTGGAATAGCACAATGATGATAGAATATAGACCATGCAGATGCGCTTGTATCAAATTACCACAATTGTTGACTGCTATTAATTTATTCATTCATTCATTTCATTCGGCTGTTATTAAACAACTTACTAAAGTGGTTTTAGATTTTGATAAGTTAGGTACTTGACTATTTCAATTCGTTTTATTTCTCCTCAAGTGATATGGATGACATGAAAATATATATATGTTAAAGGGACAAGTGTTCTCACATAATGTTTATGACATTGATCCGGTGACTTGATTGGAGTCGAAATCTGTCCTTAATTGGATCCTTTCATAATAAACATAATTTTAGTATACCCGTAAAATTCCATCTACGCACAGACACATTACAATGTTTGGTCTTATAATAATACATTTATAATATTTGGTCTTATAATACAATACATTTACAATATTTGGTCTTGTAATAATACCTGTTTGAACAACCGCCTGTATCATTGATATAGTTGCTCAAACTGCAAATAAGGTTTTTGGAGGTTGTCTGCCTTTCGTCTCTTTCGTCAAAAAAACTCGTTTAGAGTCATATATTATATATGCCTAGATGGAATTCTAGTTTCCCGATTTTTTAATATTCATTTATCTGCAAATTTAGGTTACATTTGGTTGGGACAGTCTTGTTTACATTCCAATTTATGGGTACCAATAATTTTGATGTAGCCTGTACTACCATTACGTAAGTTGTTTACTTAATATGCAAATTCTAGTGTCCTGTTTCACCAAACCCAATCAACAAAGGTAATCCTGTTCACTGGAATCAGCGATGTAGTATAATACAGATCATCACATTCATCAAATACTTTGCGTGGGAATGAAAGATCCATTTAAAAATGGGCTATTCTAATTACAATCCATACACCCCTTGTGGAAGACACCACTTTGATCTCCCACACAGGGTGTATGAATTCCAAATGAGGTTTATACCAGAATGACTCCAGTTGAAATTTACAAGCCCTGTGTGGGAGATTAAGGCCATGTCTTCCATAGGGGTGTATGTATCTCAACTAGAATAGCCAAATAATATTTTTTCTAACTTGTTTATTTTCATTTACTTTGTTGAATTCCGAAAGAAAATGAATTTTTCAGTTACGGTGTCAATATTTTAATGCAGGTCCTGACTATCAGGCATTACTGTAGACAGGATTTATATGCAAACCAAAATTTCAGAATGGATATTTTAATTGAAAAGCTAATGGAGATCTTTTAGATGGCATAGCATTACCTGAAAGTGTGATCAAAGGAGGGCGTTTTTAGCCAACAACTATTTGAGGGTTATGTTCGTCAGTCTGGCTAAAACGTGATTTGATATGTAAGGCTATTAAGTTTTTTAAGCCAGCCCAGTAGTTCTGTTACCTGAAGACGATTTCAAAATCAAGTAAGATCCAGTATTCAATTAAATGTAAGAAATTACTATTTTGTGATGTTTTATATATATTCAACTACGAACAAACACATGCAGGCTCAGATTACAATTGCACCCGTAACCAACAACGGTTCAACCCAACATTAACACTATCCCATAAATGACACAAATACTCTGATCACGACAGATTGAGATTGTTACTTTGAAACATAATCGGGCAAACTTATTTCGATGACCTTATTGGATTATGCAAAGTGTAACTCTGTACAGAGCTGCTTTAATAATTCACAAATTTATTTTAAAGTAGTTTGATGTTTTAGAATGGGGTTACTCCATATGAAATCAAGGAGGCGTCCCACCTGACCCCTCAGATTTGCTTTATATTTTAGTCATATGTTGTACCTGTAAAAATATTAAAACCTGCAAATTTGAGGTCTGTAGCTCTTGCGGATTTTCTGTGGCAGCCATTTAAAGTTGGAGTAGGGGTCTAAATTTGGACCCAAAAGTTGCCCTTTAAATAAATTTCATCTTTGGGAGTCTGTGCCTTCTTTATAAAAAAAAGAGAGAGAGGTCTAAAACCTTGAAAAAAAATTAATTGAATGCCGAAATAGAAAAAAAGAAAAAAAAAAATAAATGTGTGTAATTGCGCGTTGTGTCACGGGGTCATTAAATATGCAAGAAAAATGCAAGGTTTTGTAAACTGGCAAGTTTAACCCTCTTAAATTCACATTTTTGTCACATTAATTATTTTTGTTATCACTGATGCTATATATAGGATAAATACAATGCATATCCAAAAAATTGAGGTCACAACTCATTTACATTTCGAACAGCGCCCTCACGAAGATGACATTTATTGTAAATTCAACATTTTCAGGGGCCCAAAGTCGATGTGGTCCACTTTCAAAATTTATAAAACATCACTTTTATATAACTACTAGTCTTAAATTCCAACTTTGCTAAGTCCCAGTAATTGTATAGGTTGACTTCATATAAAACAACAAGCCCAAAGTTGACCATTTTCTTATGATTGCATGTAGCACAAATGTGCCGAATTCGGAAGGCTTGAAAGTCAAATTGGCCCCAATATTGAAAATAAAATAAAATAAAAGTAAATAGGGCCAATAACTACGCATCTAGTCATTTATTTTCAATATTGTGGCCATTTTGACTTTTAAACCTTCCGAATTCGGCACATTTGCAGTACATGCAATCATAAGAAAATGGTCAACTTTGGGCTTGTCGTTTTATATGAAGTCAACCTATAAAATTACTGGGATTGAGCAAAGTTGTAATTTAAGACTAGTAGTCATATAAAAGTGATGTTTTATAAATTTTGTAGGTTGACCACATCGACTTTGGGCCCCTGAAAATGGTGAATTTTGCATTAATTTTCATCTACACCAACTTTAAATGGCTACCATAGAAAATCTGTATTATATTGAAAATGAAATGGAAATAAAAGTAAATAGGACCAATAACTACTCGTCTAATCATTTATTTTTAATATTGTGGCCAATTTGACTTTCAAGCCTTCCGCATTCGGCACATTTGCACTACATGCAATTATAAGAAAATGGTCAACTTTGGGCTTGTCATTTTATATGAAGTCAACCTATACAATTACTGGGACTTACCAAAGTTGTAATTCAAGACTAGTAGTTATATAAAAGTGATGTTTTATAAATTTTGAAGGTGGACCACATCGACTTTGGGCCCCCTGAAAATGTTGAATTTGCAATAAATTTCATCTTTGTGAGGGCGCTGTTCGAAATGTAAATGAGTTGTGACCTCAATTTTTTGGATATGCATTGTATTTATCCTATACATAGCATCAGTGATAACAACAAATAATTAATCTGACAAAAATGTGAATTTAGGGGGCTAAACTTGCCAGTTTACAAAACATTACATTTTTCTTGCATATTTAATGACCCCGTGACACAACGCGCAATTACAGAAATTTTTTATTTTTTATTTTTTGTTGACAAATTGGGCATGCAATTAGTGTGTATACAAAGTTTCAGACCTCTCTTTCTTTTTATAAAGAAGGCACAGACTCCCAAAGATGAAATTTATTTAAAGGGCAACTCTTTGGTCCAAATTTAGACCCACCTACTACAACTTTAAATGGCTGCCACAGAAAATCCGTAAGAGCTACAGACCTCAAATTTGCAGGTTTGTAATATTTTGACAGGTACAACATATGACTACAATATAAAGCAAATCTGAAGGGGTCAGGTGGGACGCCTCCTTGATTTCATATGGAGTGACCCATTGCCCTTAAAAACGTATGCCTTGAATGGTGTTATTGAAAACAGCAGCCTAAAATGCATTTCGCGGTACTGTTATCGTTCAATCACAAATTTCATGATGTAGCGTGATTTTAAAAATGAAAGGTCCTAGGATTGATCCCTGAGGTACACCCACTTTGAGATTATTAATATCACAAATCAAGTGTGCATGTTGTCTCTCATATGCTTCAAAATGTTAGTCTCCATTTATTGATTAACGTCTACAATCTAATGAGCTTTAAATAGAACCTGTCTCTTCAGTATGGTTGAAGCCGCTAAAACATTGAAATACTTTGGGTAATAGAGGAATTGAGTTTTCAATAATGTTGTTCCACTCTGCATGCTGTGTTTTCCGTCACTCTTACATTAAGTGCTGGTAGATGACTAATTTGCATTCGTTGTCAACATAACAAATACACCTTCAGGTTCCCAATGAAGCGCCCAAAAGTGTCCTTAGCCCCTTGACAATTATTGCTTTTTTTACAACATTTCTGATTGGTTAATTACGCACTATAGTCACGGAGTGGCCAATTAAAATACTGCTTCGGCCATACCACCATTCTTACGATGTTGCTGATTGGCTCGATAAATCATAATAGTCTTAACTAATCAACAAATGGTAATCATTGGGTTAAACATCAAGCAATTCTACATTTGTTTGTCAACCTTTCTAACGCTGTTTAACACGATTATCAGGCATGGGCTTCTATCTCAGGGAACCGGGGACGTGCCCCCCAACTTTTGGGCAAATTTACCCGGTTTTTGTTCTTTTCAACTACTTTTTGACTATTTAGGCCGATTGCCCCCCCCCCTCCTCACATTTCAAGCCATGGGCCACTTGGGTCTTTACGGGAGCCAAACGGCTTCGGACCCCACTTATTTTAGTGATATAAATAATTAAAGGTTGAGCTGCTTGGATAAATCTACCTTGTTGTATAATTATGCGACCCATACATGATCAATTTTATTGAGCAATATCAAAGACTCTAGATACAAAATCTACCATTGTGGGCATTTAATGATCGTGTATACAGTGCGCAATGGTATATTTTGTATCTAGGGTCTTTGGCACGCCCCCACGTGCCAAATATTGGGGCTGAAGACGTCCAAGAGAACACTGGATGAAAGCTACATAACTCATTAACGAGTATATGATTTGTAGAATGAAGTTTCGCAAAACACCAAAGTGGTATTTTTCAATAATATATTGATTCAGATAATGAAAATCGATTTTACACTCCCTATGGACGACATGATCTTAATCTTCCATATATGGAGTGTGAATGTCATACGGTATAGGATAAACTGAAAGGATGACTCCAATTGAAATCTGCACTCCCTGAGTGGGTGATTAAAGTCACGTCTTCCATATGGAGTGACAAACTAAACTGTTGCATTTCTTGAGCTTCTTGAGAATATGTTACTTACCCTGCTTAAGTGCAATTCATCACCCCTTTGCTAGCTTCGTCCTATTGATATGACAAATGAACTAGACTAGTCTCAATAATTCATAGCTTTATGAAAGCAATTCTAAAAGCCTCACGTATTATATCTCATAGCGTCATGTCTCTTGACATGTTGGTTTAGGTACACAGCAGCTGAAGGGAGTATCCCATTATGCTTTGCGGTACCATTAATCGAACTGTATGTGCCCTAGAAAATTTACACAAAATCCCTCCCTTCAACTTTCAATAGTGGCTTGAATCAGGGGAGGTTAAGACTTTTGTTTGCAAAAATATGACCCCTTAAGTATTGTGAAACAATCCATAGCTCTCAATATCTAAGAGGCCCTTGTTTATATTTTGTATACATTTACTATGGAGCATGCAGCTATACTGCAATGCTTGCTGGGATATTCCTTTCAGCTGCTGTGGTTTAGGTAGTTTGAAATGAACTGGACTATTTCTCAATAATTTACAGCTCTATGAAAGCGATTCTAAAAACCGCAAAATATTGTACCTCATATCTTTATGTCTCTCGAAATTTTGGCTTATGTAATTGTGTTTGATGTACTGTTTTGCACTTTAACTAAAAATAACATCTGCACAATATTCGTATGACTTTTGTTCAAATAGAGATACGCACCATTGTAGTAGTTAGTCAAGTAAGCTCAATCGGTGAAGTGTTCGACAATGGTGCGAGAGATTGCGGATTCGAACCCTGGAGGTGGTTTAGTACGCTCACCTGGAAATATTGAGTTAGCTTGAAATTCCGCTGGACAGGATATCTGCTAATTGTCTCGATGTAATCCGTACGTAACTCGGGGAGCTGATCCTGGCTGCGATGATCAATTGTAGAATGTCTTTAAGCTGCAAAGTCCCTGAGTTGTTGTCCCATAGCTTATGGAATGATGTGGGTCGTAGTGGTCAGCGACGATCTATAAAGTGTGCTGATGCTTGTGGATCAATGTGCCTGTGCGTAGTGGACTATCGCGTATTTTTAAACAAATTGTTTAAGCAAACTAAATGGCTTGTAACTCTAAAATATTAATAATATTAATATATAGTGCAAAATAACATTACTGTCTTATGGGCTAGGAAATCTATGCCATTTCAATGAAATTCACAATGTGAAAAAGTGCATAGTTTTATATAGTGCGCTAAAGCGACCCAGGCAGCTTCATTTTGCTAATTAAATTTTTCCCGCCACTTTGGATATCATTATTTGATAACTGTGATCTAATCTAATATGCTAGCAGACTACCCTAAGTGAAATATTACCTACTTTTATCTACTCATTGCGGAAGACTCTTAACCTATAACGTAATCGGCCTAGATCAACATGGCAGTTTATATTGCCCTTGACATTATTTAAGGGTATTTGTTTTCTTGCAGACTATGCTTGTGATGTCTGTGTAACTTTTACGCGCCAAAATTATTTTTGACAGTACATTTTCACTTCAAATCTTTAATTTCTTCTAAGTTCCATAACAACTCAGTTTGTATTAATACCTATATCCCTCAGTGTGAGCATTAAGACAAAAAGTTGCTCTATAGATAAAGACTGTATTACTCAAGAATGAATCCATCACCTTGAACGTACGTCGGATATTTAGCATGGAAGAGGAATACATATTTGTTTTGCCTGACGACAGAATTTTAGACAGCAGAATAACAAACATGTCGGTATAAATATCTTACAGGAATGTCATCAATTGGAGGCGAGAGAATTCAATCTTCGCTCTCATTGATAACGCAAAAAGCGCAGATTGATTACTCTATGTCTGGCGGCCACAGGTTTGACTGTTCAAATGAACACAGACACATTGATTTATAAGTGAAATTAGAAAATGGAAAAAATACTTGAGAATTACTACGCTATAACTATGCGTATTTGTATATAATTAGTTGAATACATTGGTCAGGAATATAGTAAATGCAGCCATTAAAATCGAAGTTTATTATATTGGCAAAAAAAACCTAAATGACTTTTTCGAATTTTGAAATTGTCCACGAGACGTCCGGTAGACGCGGGGTTATGTTACTTCTAATGTAAATTGATGCGTTCCCGAGACGGGTACCCTTACAAGGCATTGTCAGAGCAAAGTAACTAGTTTAATTGTATTGAATTTGGAGATAATTGAATTCTGCAAATAGTATCAGTCAAGGTCATTGGGTATGGCTTATTATCAGGTGAGATAGTGACTATTATTGATCAGTCACAATGATACAGGTTGTTTGAATACCTTACGGAAATCATTGAGCAGATTTATTTGTTCAGTTATTGTATTAGCTGAGAAAAGCATATTTTAATCCAACTAGCATGTCAAACAATGAGCAGTTAATATTGAGAAAAGTGCCGAATTTGATATTCCATGTCATTTTTTCCCGTCCACCATAACAACTTACTCCAAATTTCCAAATCGATTAAAACTGCATATTTATGTTCTAAAAACACTCGTTTTGAAAAAAAAGGGTAAAAAAGATCAATATTTGACTTCTTGTTTTTTTTTCAATTTTGACCAAGATATATAAGGTATAAAACAGTATAAACTAATTCAAAAATGTGAGAAAATCCTTTCACATTAAATTGCTATCATACGTCATTTGGTGTTGAGCAAACAAGGCAGAAAATGTGCATTTAAACTAGAACGTATGGCTCAATATCTACTCAATAGAAAACATGTCGTATTACTTTGACACTTTGAAATATTGAAGTCTGAATAAAATGTATGTCTCAATCTTGGAAAGATAAAACAGACTTGCTACACTTGAAACACTCAAAATCATAACATGGTGAATCATCCATTTGACACTTGAACATTTCTCAAAATAATGTGGTAACATAAATTATTATAAGTTATGGGAAACAGACGGAAATAAACAAGAAGGCGGTGTGGTATTTATGATTGGCTCATTTGTCAGATTCTGTTTCTCTATAATACGAGGGGCAGTCAGTATGTTTTAAGAGTTGTCTCGTTACGTCATTTATGGATTGTTTTCATGGCATTTCTCAATGATTACATAAATACTGTACCTTTGTCTTTCATACAACACATGTAAAAATTATATCATACACATGATTACGTAACAGCATTAGCATACAATCAATAGTCTAGGGACACTGCCAAATCACGCAAAAAGGCGGGCCTTTTAAATTATAGAAAATGCACGTGTTTACAATGTCCGAGAACAGCAAAAGTACAAGGTGCATATAGCTAGTTTTGGGCAGGAATAAACAGTAGGTCCTCAGTTTGCATTTGGTAAAATATGAGTCTTGTCATTAAACTTTGGTGGAAATGGGACGTCTGGAAACTTCAACAACTTTAGGGCTTGAATGGAAGCGAAATTATTCTGCAAAATGGCGAAAATGAAAAAGCAGTTATTACAAATGACATCAATTATCTCCAAAATTAAACATACTAAAATATAATGACTGGTCACGTGTGAGAGCTGGTACTCAGTGTGATGATAACTGGTGCAAATCAAACAACAATCTGCGCATGCGTAGGTGGGATGACCGATACAACATGGTGGAAATGCACGAAAATTGCAAAATTCCATGTAAATAGGGCCTAAAATATTACAAAATGCTATGAAAATTGTAATTTAAATATTCATATGAATTTTTATGGATGATCTCAACCTGAAATGAACAGAAACGTTTAAAAAATTAATTTCTCATTCAAATGATGGTCTCTCTCTTTGTACCACTACTTTTTGTATAAATGTAACAATGGTAGAATAACAGTTATATTTTAATCACGGACTCAAATATTTTGTAGGGAGACTCCCGTTTAAATGTTTAGAGATTAGTCAACAGAACTGGTAAAAAGATTTAAATTTCCACGTTTGCTATTTTTGGCAATATCAAGATTTTTAAAGAAAGAAAAGCCTTGTTTTTGTCAAAATAAGACATATTTGACCACGCATTTTAAATAAACTAAAACCTTTCCAGCCCAACAAACATGGTTTAATGAACTGGTAGCTTGTGTTCTATTACTGTTCCAAACGGCAGCATTCTCCATTCTTTAATTCCCGAGAAAATATAGAAAATACAACAATACCTCATTTCGGCCTCTTATTTCCCTTAACAAAAACGACTCAATTTCACCAGGTGACTCTAGACCATTGATTTTATGCTAATGCTGTTACGTAATCATGTGTGTGATATAATTTTTACATGTGTTGTTTGAAAGACAAAGGTACAGTGTTTATGTAATCATTGAGAAATGCCATGAAAACGATCCACAAATGACGTCACGAGTCAACTCTTAAAACATACTGACTGCCCCTCGTATTTATTACTTAAGGGTAGACGAGTTCTTGTTGGTCGAAGCAGCCAAAATTGTCATTGTCTTGTCATTGTCAATATATTTTTGAATAACAACACTTCGATGTTTTGCAAAAGCTCATTCTACAAATCATATACTTTGAAAACTTGCTTGAATTATTGTTGTTAATGCGTTATGTACGTCTTACAAAAGTATTGCTGTTTCAACCCTCTTTACAACAAGAACCACGGGGCCTACAAAAGTATATCTGTGATATTTGAATTCTTCTACACACTCGATATGAAATGATCAATGCAAATTTAAAGAAAGCTCACTACCATTCGCAAAATGCTGTGAACTACCAAATCGCAACAGTTTAAAGTAGTTGCTAACCTTAAACTACAACGTATGGTACATTATCTACTCAACAGAAAACGTATTACTGTGACACTTGAAATATTGAAGGCTGAATAAAATGTGTGTCTCAATCTTGAAAAGATAAAACAGACTTGCTACACTTGAAACACTCAAATCATAACATGGTGAATCATCCATTTGACACTTGAACATTTATCAAAATAATGTGGTAACATAAATTATTATAAGTTATGGGAAACATACATAAACAGAGAAGAAGGCGGTGTGGTATTTATGATTGGCTCATTTGTCGAGATTCTGTTTCTCTGTAGATATTTATTACTTAAGGGTAGACGAGGTATTATTGGTCGATGTTCATTGTCTAAATCAATATTATTATTGAAAAATAACACTTTGATGTTTTGCAAAAGCTCATTCTACAAATAATATACTTTAAAATCCTGCTTGGTTTATTGTTGTAAATGAGTTGTTTCAGCCTTCTTTGCAACATAACTCAAGATCCACAGGTCCTATAAAAGTATATATGTGATATTTGAATTCTTCTACACAATCGCTATGAAATGATCAATGCAATATTTGCTAAAGCTCACTACCATTCGCAAGACGTTGTGAACTACCAAATCGCAACAGTTTAAAATAGTTGCTAACCCTAATTATCATTTATCAAAATAAGACCAAAATAGCGGAAGTGTTCTTTTGGTCTCTCATTAAGTATGTTGACACACACATCTTATATTTCTATCGTAGCTTTTTGACTTTTAGTTTTAGAAATGGTAGTAGGTTTTTTTTTAGTGACCAAGTTATCTGATCCAACAACGATGACACCTCTGACACTTTCAAAGAGGTATTTGAGGAGACAAGTGCCTTGTTCAATTCTAAGCAAATCAACTTTGACAGTGAATGGAACTTTATACTGCAATACCTACATGGGTAACTTGTAAACATATATTGCTTTTGAAATTATAATCTTTACAATTACATTTTTTACTCTATTTGTTTAAAAAAACATTTTATAGGAATAATATGTACACAGTTTACTATTAACAGGCCCTAACAACTCATATACATACTCACTACAAAAATGTGTAGAGTATAATGCATTCTTTGTTTACAAACACAAGAAAATGACGCTGCCACCCAGGATGCTGCATCCGGGTTTCGTAAAATTCAGCGTATAAAGAGTAAGCTAAGATGACGTCATATAATTTACATGGTGGACCTTATGAATAATTAATAGCAGAAAAATTACATATTCGACAAATGGTCAACTATATGTGCGAAGAGTTCCGGACCATAGCACTATACGCTCTTTGATATTAATAAGATTGATGGCTCTTCAAGCGAGTCGGTCACGAAGGCACCAGGTAAAAAGACGCTCTCCAATGACTTTTTACAAGTATACATGAACATACATGCCCGGTGCATCCGCATCACACACGTATGCACATCTAACATATGAATTTAATCCATACCTGACATTATGATTGATATCACTTATATTCTCATACGGGGCCTGGTGACTGATTAAAAATTTAAGGCTAATTTAACGCGATTAAGTGTTAATAAGATGATGGAAGAGTTCATTTATACCACCATTAAATTATTAATCCTTTTATGAATTCATTTGTATAACATACAGCAGTTACTGTTCATTTTCCTATACACAATACACAGTGCTCTCACCATTGAGGTGTTACCTCTACAAACAGTGTATGTTAGATGTATAGGGCATTTCTTAGTTAACGTCACTGTGTGACAAAATAACCGGCATTTATTGTACTCTCTGAAATTCTAGGAAATATAGTTTTGTAACATGTCCTAAACTTTTAGCTAATTTAGATATTTGAAAATATTCGCACTTTGGTGTTTTAGTAAGTAGGGCACGGCATGGCCTGGAAAATTCCTGTGTAAATCGAAAGCAACTTTTGGTGACTATCATTCACTTGCAGACCGCTCTCTTCCGAAGGGCATTAAAGCTAAACCACTTGACGAATATTCTTTGTACTTGCTGTCAATCAAGAATAATGTATACCTTACATGTAGATAAAAACTGAGTATGTGGGGCATCTGCAAATGTTCGTACCTCCCTGATATGTAAATGACAGATAACAGCAAAAACAGCTCCCATATCTGTCCATGCAGTGAGTCAGGGAATTTCAAGTGGGTGATTATTGATTGGTAAGTGCCTTATTTGGGCATAAGTGCAGTCCACCATTCAATGTGGAGGATAGACTAGACTTTATCGATTGATTTTGCTGGAATAGTTTCCTGTTAACCAGGTTTAAGTACTGCAAAGGTCGAATCATGATTGCTGTGCAGTATAACTGCACTATGATAGGATTAGTAGATGAACCAATGTTATCACAGTTACCACTTTTCCCCCATACCTGCTATTTATGATCGTGTTTGCTCCCCTCCACAGCTGCTAGTATTTGATCGTTTAAAATAATTAATAATAATATCACAATGATTAATTAATAAGTAATCCCAGGAACAATAAATTCCATGCGAGCAAGGTAGTCAAATTTGGGAACCATCTTCAACATGACGGCATTCAGACGACACGCTAACAGAAGGCATTCTTGAAAGAGTCACTTGGGCCGGCTGTTTTATGAAAAATTATAATTCTCTCAAACAAAGTAGTGATTCTAAACAGAAAATGTTGTAATATAGAATGACATCTTGAGTATATAATATTGGAAGGAATTTAACTTTATACGGTTATATTTAAGTGAAAGGTTTGTATCCTTCCCGCTTCACTCCAGCAGTGGCGGTGCCAAGGAAGATGGGGGGAATTTCCCCATTAGAACTCCCGCATGTCCTTCAGTAAAAACCCAAAATGACGAAAATGTATACTTTTTCTGCAATTTTGCGAAATATTTGTTGATTTTGCCCCCCCTGAAATCCACTTGGTACCCCCCATACACCCCCCCCACACACACACACACACACACACACACCCACCAATCAGGTGGCACCACTATACTGCAAGCTATGAACCTGAAATATAAGGACACCGAGTTATGATGACAAAAAACAATAGCCAACTTTTGAAAGAATTTATTTGTTTAAAATTTTTTGTCAATTTCATTCATTTGTACATAGTACAAGTGTAAGGTATTTGGAGCCTTAATCTCTTATGTCATTTACTTGTAGGAGACGATGACATTATTTTGTATTCGCTGTCGAAGTTACGTAATAATCGGATAAACTATCATATGAATAGATGAATACAATTTTTGAATAGATCGTCCTGCACTAAGACATCCACGCCGTGCATTGACCCATTCGCTGGCGAAGTGCTGTAATAATCGGATTAACTACCAGAGCAATAGGGTAAAACCATTTTTGATTATATCGCACTGCACTAGTACGTTCACGTGGTACCTCTGCATTGAACCATATCATGCTGAGCACTCGCACCTGTAATATTAGTATCTTTGAAAAGAGCGGTATTGTATTCAATCTATGATTGGAGACATACACAGGTGATGAGTACAACCTGCTTGTAGTGCAGCGCGATATATTCAAAAATTGTTTTACCCTATTGCTATGGTAGTTAATCCGATTGTTACATCACTTCGACCGTGAAAATAGCAGTTTTATGATGATTTTGTTTTTCTATTTTTCTATGTTGTTCAGCAAAACAATCACTTTCAATTTTTTTTTTTTTTGTAGACTACGCGGTTTATTTTGATAACCATCTTGGTCATATCGGTATCATATTCTGTTACGAAATCGATATTAGAGATGATGAAAATAAAATATTTCCTGTCTTTAATCTGTTCCATGCTGTCGTTGAAGAAATACAATCAGGATAGGAAATCATCTTTCAAAATAAAATAAACACATTAGAGAGTGCATCAGATCAAAAAGTTAAGTCTTCAATTTGGTTAGGGGTTTGCTACAGCTCCTTGCAGATTAAGGATCAACTTTTCAAGCAACTTTTGCATGATTCACTAAATCGTCATGTCCAATGTTAACCACGACAGCTGAAAACACGCTTGTTTAGTCTATCAATTTTTTCTCCCTGACGCATGATTTTGCAGTCTACCCTAGAATGACGTAGCTATATAGACTTAAGGCGAGTGGATGATAGTTTTAGCAACTAACTAAAAATGTAGATGTGTTCGGCGTTGTTCTAAATATCAATACATTTATCTTATAAGAAATGAGCCGAAGAATTTATATTTCCATACGTCCTGTGGTTCTTGAGTTAAACTAATAATACATCAAAACTAAGGTTATGTCATATGTTTTACACCCCCATCATGCACATGGGGCGCACACCATACATATGTCAAACCTTGGGATCTCCTTAAGGGTAGACGAGGTATTGTTGGTCGAAGCAACCTAAAATCGATTTTCATTATCCAGATCAATATATTATTGAAAATTAACACCTTGATGTTTTGAAAAAGTTCATTCTACAAATCGTATACTTTGCAAACTTGCTTAATTTATTGTTGTTAATGAGTTATGTACGTTTTACAAAAGTGTTGTTTCAGCCCTCTTTACAACGTAACTCAAGAACCGCAGCACCTATAAAAGTATATCTGTGATATTTTAATCCTTCTACACGCTCGCTATGAATTGAGCGATGCAGTTTTTGCCAAAGCTCACTACTATTCGTAAGATGCTGTGAACTACCAAATCACAACAGTGTAAAATAATCAATAACCTTAATATAGATCCCATACCATTCCTCTTGTGTGTCAGCTTTATTTGTCTCAATATGTGAGTACAAACACTGTTGCTGGATCATGCTTCACTTCGGCCCGACATAAAATTTAAATCTAGGTATCTAATTAACCAAAATCTCAATTCATCACCGTGTTCCAGATATCGCCATTAGCATTACTCTAAAATAGAACATTTGACAGATTAAAACAGTACAAATTGCAGATTGGTGATTAAACAGTCACTTGAAACCCCTTATTCAAACTAACATGTTTGTCTAAGATATTCGTGTAAATTAAGCCGGGAAAAGAAAGGATGTCAATAGTTTATACAGATTATTTTTAGATCAAAGTTTGGATTCATTTTCTTTTTTCTAAAGTTGAATCTGGACAACCTTATCTTCTGCTTTTGATTAATGTTGATATATATTTTGACTTATTATCTGACGAAATACGACCTCTAACTTTTCAGTACATAGAAACTTTTTAATGTTGTGACAATGTTATTGTAAAATGTCTGCCTTCAAAAATTTTTGCGAAATAGTTTGTCAGAACTTTGTATTACAATGATTATTTCACAGAATGTTTTACAACAAGTTTTCAAAATTCAAAAATGTTTTTGAATGTTATTAAATCGTTTTATACTCTTAAACATTTATCATTTGCTGGTAACCTTTTCTAACATTTTGCGAATGTTTTCGTTTGATGATAATAAATCCATCAGCATGGGTTTGCCAACAACAAAAAGCAAATAATATATTACGTAGTCATCAGTGATATCTTCACTATAACTGGAACATTGAGTTTGAATTAGATTTCCATATTCCACAAATAAAATCTTTAATGTATGGCGTGGTTTTCTTTACGTAACAGCCATCTACATTAGCTTAGTAAACATCTCAAAAAAGTAACCAACCCCCCTTAAATAATAACCATTATTGAAAAACGGGCAATTGTATCACAAATCTGTAAAATGCGTTGGAAGCAGCATTTATTTCTGCACATTTTGACACCTCATTTGTAGTAATTTTCTAAATATTGACGTCACAGCGTTAATTTAAATCAATGTAACCCAAGATTTGAAAGTTGCAGTAAATTGTATTGATTTTGTATTCAGTATAATTGAAGGAACTCTGTATTATGATATCTGAGTGTTTTTGTATTGTTGTATGTGCAACTTTAAAATCTAGACCTCACTACATTAAATTTACCGGTGTTTTATTGTTTTCTGAGCTATCGTATTAAGTGAGGTGTCAAAATGCGCAGAAATAACTTCTGCTTCCAACGCATTTTACAGATTTTTTTTTAATAATGACCATTATTTAAGAGGGGTTAGCTACTTTTTTGAGATGTTTACTTCAATTCCCAGCGCCTAGCGATTCAAGAACTGACCGATTGAATATATCGCTACTTGTCTTTGCAATCAACTCTTATAGTTTATGAGACAAACAGTAATCGAACATTAGACTTAAGTTAATCCATTCAGATACCTATTTCACTTATTTGTAAAGGTTTCGTGGCTGCAGTCACCTGCTCTATTTGAAACTGAACCGCGCCATCTGGCGATGACAATATTGACAATAAAGGTTTCTGAGAGAATTTGTAGACCTGCTTTTTAGTAGACAAATACACTTTAAAATAGATTAGTTGATTAGAGTAAAATCCTCGAGTGATTTATAGTCAATGATACGATGTAACAAAACCACATCTAGGTAAATAGTGAAATTGGGTCGTCATTACAGAAGTGATTTCTTTTTTCATTTCACCATCAAAAGATTTGCTTCAGGGATTGACCGTCTACCATTCTTTTGCAAACAAAATAGTGGTTCCAAACAGAGTGGGTCAAAAAAAAAGTTTCGGAAAACGTGTTAGCAATTTTGTAATAATTGAACGACATCTCAAGTATATTGGAAGGAATTTACCTTTATACCGGAGTAAAATTGTTTTGATCATCCCCGCTTCACAGCAGACTATAAACCCACAATATGCGGAGTGTTGATGACTTAAGAATTGTCTACTTTGAAAGAAAAAAATAAATTAGTTTATTTGTTTCAAACCATAGAATCAACAATGTGTTTGTAAATTATATAATTTTGTAATACAAGTGTAAGGTGTTTGGAACTTATTCATACCACATTACGTTAATTACTTGTAAGATAAAATATACCATTTGTAAATTGGGCGGTAATATAACCTCGGCCTTTACATTTGCATTTGTAAAATTGCTACAATTTAGTTCAGAGTACCAATTATATCAGCTAGTAAGTAGGTAAGAGTGCAAGCATCCCTTAGCTGTCACGTATGTGTACAAGGGCGTCGGAAGTCGGGGAAAACTCGAGAGGCACTATGTTTAAAGACGTACAATTTAGATAGTTCTGAAGTAGAATGATTGGGAGATGTTTTAAAAGTACAGATCGTTCTCCTAACCTCTGTGTATTTTTATACATTTTCTTGACACTTGCAAAAGCAGACAATACCAATGAAAGAAAACTATTATAATAGAGAATTTTGGTGCTTATAATTAGACAGTCGGATATGAACAAGATGGAACAACATACTTAACAACATACTTAAAGGATTGGAAACCTATTCCTTGTGAATAAAACGTTCAATATCACTAGCCTGCTTCACACAGACGACTCGTTGCCAGCTGCTAGAACTCTCTTTCTGAATAAATCTTCATTCGTACTGATGTTCCCCTATGGAACAATCTTCTAAACAGTGTGCACTTAGTTTGCTAGGTTTCCACCTGCCATGACCTTCAGACCCTTTATTTGTATTTTGTTGTTGTTCACATATGAATGGACTTTTATGCCCTTTATACCATATACAGTGATGTATATGTTTCCCTACCATTTTTATCCCCCTACCCATTTGTTTTGTTTTTGTTTCGCCACAGACTATTACAGACCATGTATCAACAGTCAAAGTCCCCGTGCATTGTATGCTGTGAATTCTCGCATATTCACGAGGGCCGATTGTTCTATTGTGCCGTGTCTAACAATCACGCCAGCGTTACGTGCCTTCGCGTATAAACAATAGACCGTTGCGCGCCTTCGCGATTACACGATAGACCGTAAAAATACGCGGTATGTGCGTAGCAGGTTTGCCTGTCACATTTCATGGAACATTCGGCCCTCATTATCGGGTGATGCTGATACTTTGACTGCTTGAACGCGGTCTGTTATCTTCTTCGTTTATGGGCCCATCAGAACTCCTTTAAGAGTTGTTTGTTTGCTTTCATTATCGTTCTGTTCAGTTCACTTTGTTAATGTCTGCTAGGCTGTTGTTCACAAATGCACTTTATATATTCAAAAATGTAAAACGGCATTAAAATGTTTTATATAAACCATTTTGTGTTTGCTTGGGAAAATGTAAACGTTTTAACTCTAATAAGAATCAAACTACGATATAAGAAATATCTAGAACATTATAAAAATACATGCGGCAGACAAAATCGAAAAAGACCATATGAATTTCCTAAGGTTCAACCGAACTTAGAAATACCAGCGGATCTATATATTCTCTATTGTATTCAATTACCCTTAAACAAGAATCGCTACTCCTGGAGGCACTCACACTAGTAAACCTACCTTTTCAACAACAATTTTCAACTAAAATATCAATACCGTTGTACTTCTCCAAGCCTTTCTTTGATTTTTGTTGTCTCTAAAGAATCCATAAAGTCTCTCAAAAATGGGTTGCAGATCGTAACAGGTCATTCAGTCCATACCACGCAAATCAATAGAGATTTCCGTAAAGACTTTGCTACACGTTTTCCCACTTAATGTTCAAATTATCGACAGTTTGTGGCACTCACGCTCGTCAATCTGTGTATTATTAGGACATTTGATCGCGGAAAAAGTGCTTCATTGTCCAATTGTTCAGTTTAAGTAACACTTAATGGATATAAAATTGATATTATCACTAACGTGCCGTGTTTATCGGATTTCAACTTAAAATGTTGGATAAAAAGAATGGATCATAACCTGATAGTTTAACAGGTTCAGGTTGTCATATTAAAAGATGATTATAACAGATTATAAGCTGAAACCTGTCAATATCCTGGCATAGGGTAATTTAAACCAGTTATTGAAAAGGGCAATATCCATTAATGCAAAGTTTTATCAAATTATTGACCACTTTATACGAAATCAAGGTTGAAATTTCAGAATAACGTATCGAATTGTTGGTTTTTGATTCCACTATAGATTTATTTGGGTGTGATGATAAGATACTAAATATATGGATCGATTCATTACTGGTAATATTAAGTGCATTGTATTGACACGACTTTGTTGTCTCTCGCCATCGATTCTCGTCTGTTCTCAAAATGTCTTTATGACGGGCTTGATGTAGGGTTGGTGTAAAATTTGTAAAGCTGACTTGCAAACAAAGTAGTGCCTTTTGTTCTCAGAATAACTTTCTTCGAATGTAATCAAAAATGCAAAGCGCGCAAAATTGTATTATTTTCAGGCTAAAAATAATAGAGTAAAGATGCTTCTATTGGCGCTTATAGACATGCTTGACATTACTAGAATTTTAGGCACAAACTAAAACTGCCTTCCCACAAAGGAAATTTCATCAAATAAGGGCAAGGACCCTTAATTTTTGTTAGAATTATCAGAGCAGGGAGCTCTCTTTTTGTACGTAAAATTTACATTAAGGTGAAGGAGCCCATGTGTGCCATCAGCCGAATCTTTAGGATATTACATTGATTTAACTGTACAAATATGCCCCTCCCGATTTATGTCTGTGCTTGTCTCACCCTCTCTCACTTGTCTCTCGGTCTCTCTATATATCTTTTATTCTTTTTCTCTCTTCTCTCTTTGGGCTATTCCATTTCAAATTCGCACATCTCCTATGGAAGGCACAACCTTAATCTTCCACACAGGGAATATGAATTTTAAATGCGGTTACCTGAATGGGTGTCTCCATTGAAATCTATTTGTTGGAGACTAAAATCACGTCTTCCATAAGGGGGTGTATGAATTTCAAATGGAATTGCCATTTAAGTTTCCTTCTCCTTCTGTCTTGCTCTTCTCCATTGCCTTCTGTCTCTCTCGCTCATTCACTTTCTTTTTATCTTTCCTCACTTTTCTTTTATTACACGCGCTATATACGCACAAATAAGTTAAATTGGTTTGACATTAAACGTCCCTTTTAGCTTCCTTTCTAAGCATGTCACTGCTAACCATAACCATGATAACAGCTAGATTCGCCGACAGGGGTGAAGGTCCAAATAAATATAAATGTGTATCCCTCAAAGGTAATCTGTCTACACGAAGAAAAATATCCTCACTAAGTCATCTTGACGAAACTTGCTTTTTTGTTCATAAAAGTGGAACGTGAGCCAATCTTACTGTGTTTTTTCCTTATTACTTAGCTATTATGATAAACTAAGACTTAGTATTATCAATACGTTTTCTATTTTGTAAATGATACTTTGCCCGATATCATCATTTGGCACTTGCCAGTAATGTTGGCTAATGACACTTTGAATTGAGAAAGTTAAAAAGTTGAAGTTATAGTCGATTGGGCTATTCAATTTGATATCCACACTCCTCCTGTGGAACGTTTGACCCAAGTCTTCAACAGAGGGAGTAGGAGTTTCAAAAGATTGGACAGTTGGGTTACTTCAATTTGAAATACTCACTCAATTGTGGAAGATAAACGTAAAGCCATAATACAGAGGGCGTGTGGGTTTCAAAATGACTAACCCTGACCAATTACGTTTGAAAAACATACTCCCCTGTGCAAGAT
This sequence comes from Amphiura filiformis, assembly GCF_039555335.1. NCBI lineage: Eukaryota > Metazoa > Echinodermata > Ophiuroidea > Amphilepidida > Amphiuridae > Amphiura > Amphiura filiformis. Next base: position 19,719,719 of record NC_092646.1, read on the forward strand.
ATTTACCCAAATCTTCCACAGGGGTAGTGTGGATATTAAATGGAATTGCCCTGCTCCTTCATAGCTTTGATGATCTTGGAACTACAGAGATATCTGTCCTTTGCCATCCTTAGAATGTCAGGGTCACAAGCACAATTAGGATTCCTTGAGGTTCTTCCATCCACATCCTCGTCCTAGATATTTGCATTTGTCTTCCTCATAATGATCTGTTCTATGTGTCCCTGCTCTTTGTAGTACTTCTGTATTTGACACACGGTCTGTCCATGATCTCTTAAACTTTCTTCTGTAGAACCATGATATACTCAATAGTAATATAAGTAACACAAATCTAAAGCGCTTTCTCCACTAGACGGGTGTACCAACCATCGATAGCTCTCATTATTTTGAATGTTATTGTCTTTCTTCACTAAAAGTAACATCACATCTAAAATATCACGAAGACCTTTATCAACGGGTTTTTTTCTGATGAAGAAGCACTGATTTTGAAATCCTCCTTTCATTAACACTAACATTGAATAAGTTATTACCGCGGATTCATAATTGTGAAACTTCGTAAAACTTTTGAGATTCTTCAAAATGTAAAACTTCTTAAACCTTGATATGTCATAACTTCCAATATTCTTGTACATCAGTAAACAATATGTTAAGCGTGAAGCAACATCACTTGTGCACAAATAAGGCCAGTTGTTGTGATAGCAATGACTTCTGGCGAAAATTTCTGTGGTTATTTTGAAGCGGACTTGACAAATTCAAATATCACAGTTACACCTGAGTAAATCTTGTGGCTCTTAAGTTATGTCAATAAAAAGACATATATCTCCAGAACCACTATAATACATTAAGTAATTTTGAAAATCGTCAATATATAACTTTTAATTAATCCGGAGAATGAAAATTGATTTGTTGTTTTGGAACTGAACAACCATGACTGCGCTGACATGGCTTTATGAAACAAATAAGTTTTGATCAAACACTTTCCACAAGTATAAATATCATTTACACTTGCATGGCGTCGCGTTGAAGTCCGCTTTTAGTATTACAGTGCAAAAGTGATAAATCGCCCCCACCTCATCAGATATCACACTCAGCGAACTAAAGAGTCGTAATCGAACCGGTGCGTTATCTTCTATCAGCTTTAGATACTTAAAAGCAAGCGCATGTGTATATATTTTCCTTTTATCTCAGCCGTTCTCCGATTTCACAATTTTACTCCTTGAGTCAAAGAAGTCATATACAAACTGAATATAGATAATACATGACGTAAATGCGTTTCTTTTCTCGCATTTTTAACAGGATTCTTTGTCAAACAGTAGTATCTTTAAATCAGAAAACAACAGTATGCTCCTTTTTGATAAAGGCACTGATAAAGGGAAGGAGAAAGGAGCCATATCCGGGCCAAATTATAAACTGTTTTGCCCCTCCACCAACAAAGCTGGCTATGCCCTGCACAAAATATGGGGTTATATAAATATTAGTAAGCTATATTTTTAATTAACAAACCACCATTAATTGCATATTTTACTTTCAAGTTGATATTCCCGTTGATTTTTTTTTCCTTTGGAGCACACACGACGTAAACTTGCCGATAGCATGAAGGTAACAATGAATAAAATATGATGAAAACCAAGGTGGGTAACCATATCCCACGAAATACCCCAAGTGCTATAATCGCCGTGTTATTAGTAGCAGCTTTGGTGTCAAGTTATGGCATTAATGGGCTATTCCAGTTGAAATCCATACAACCACTATGGAAGACATGACCTTAATCTCCCACAGAGGGAGAGTGACTTTTAAACGGAGTTACCCATTCAGATAACCCCATTTGATATCCATACTCCATGTGTGGAAGATTAAGTTCATGTCTTATATAGTGGGTGTATGGATTTCAACTGGAATACCCCATTAATTGAGGATTGAGAGAATTAAGTTGAACAACCTGCTGTCGAGATACAATGTACGCGTGACTGAACGAGTCCGTATTGTTTGCATCTGTTATGATGTAAAAGGGCATGTGATAGTTATTATCGGTGATGAAGTATGTTTCAATAGAGGCCGTCAGCGTGACGTCATGCCCCTATCTTGTGGGTACACGCTGCGATGGTCGTTCGATCTCCATACGTAAACAGCAAAATCACCGTGTCGATGCGTGATAACAGCTACGTGGCAAGCTGCGCCCTGCGCGCATGAACACGCGTATCATTTGTACCCACAATATGGCGAAAGGCTTACGGCCTCTACATCAAAAAATGGGTCTGCAAATTTTATCAACGAAAGTGTTCTTTTAAAGGAGTTTAATGTGTGTGGTATTGGGACCAAATATATATCGGCAAGCTTGTTGTGCGGTAGCGGCCGGAATGCGTATAATGGTGTAAGAGAGCTTGAAACAAGGCAGCACCTCGGGTCAATAGCCAGTGAAAATCATTGTGGATCCACCAATACGCTACTTATGAAGGGCCCGTGAAATGTTGTCACCGCACTATCGTGTACCATGACCTGTAAATCATTATTAAAAATTAATATTTATATACTTAAAGTGTATGTAGCTGGGGGGGGAACAGCCGCCCATCTTTTGAAAATTTGACCTTTCGTATTTATTTTTTAACCAAAGAGTTTTTTTGGGGGACAAAAATGTATATCTTCAATACGAAAGGTACAAATTTTTCATTCTTTTCCTCCCAGCTACATACAGTTTAAATATTAGAATTACATCGAGGACTGTTAAATATATAAAAAATGAATAATTTGCATCAAATTTGTATTATATCGCGAATTTTAAAAACTCAAACTTATTTGATATCAAAAGGACATTCCTCAGATTGCAAATACTGTGCAAACGTTGCTATCCGATTCCTTAAAAACAACACTATAAGAATATTGGTACAGTTGTTGCAGCTAGTTTCTCTGACCTTTATACTTAATATAGCATTAGAGCATGCAGCTGTATTAGATTTAAAGAAGACAGAATGAGAGTCCCTTTTAACCCTTAAATTGCAGGTTCAGAACGGGTATGCAAGTAAACTCTATTTTCACTGCTTTATTTCCACTATTACATGTACATCAAACAGGTACAAACAAGCATAGTATCGGTTAGGTTTATATCCCTGCTGACTAAAAGCATTGGGCTATTCCAGTTGAAATCCATATGCCCCATGAAAGTCATGACCATGATCTCCCAACCAGGAGGTGTAGATTTCAAATGGAGCTACCCATTCAGAAAACCCCATTTGAAATTCACACTCCCTGAGCGAGAAATTAAGGTTTGCAACTATTTTTAACTGTTGCGATTTGGTAGTTCATAGCATCTTGCGAATGGTAGTGAGCTTTAGCAAAAATTGCATCGATCATTATTTTCATAGCGAATGTGTAAAAGAAATCAAATATCACAGATATACTTTTGCAGGTCCTGTGGTTCTTGAGTTATGAGGGCTGAAACAACAACACTTTTGTAAAATGTACAGATTAACAACAATAAATCAAACAAGTTTTCAAAGTTGTAGAATGAACTTTTGCAAAATATCAAAGTGTTATTTTTTAAATAATATATTGATTCAGATAATGGAAATTGATTTTTTTGGCTGCTTCGATCAACAATACCTCGTCTACCGTTACGGTCATGTTTTCCATAGGGGGTGCATGGATTTCAACTCGAATAGCCCATTTGATACGGTAAAGATATATTAGCATCAACGAGCAGCATTAGCGTGCCATCCCATTTCATTAAGCATAATGCACTTTTAACTGACACAGGAGGGGACGAAAATGGACAACGCAATACTTAAACTCGATTTTTATACGAATCAAATTAACCCTGAAAAGTGTCATTAGAAGTCCGTCGACACGCTTTAGCGAAGTTAAGAGGCATCTAAAAGTTTAATGTGTCGAATTATACTTTCAATTATTCCTTGATCTTTGCTCTTTAGTTATTAAAATGCACTTATATTGAAAAGGACACAGTAAATGAATAGGGAATAGATTAAGGAATGGCTAGTAACATGTGATTCGTGTTTTCCATGCCTTGCAGTGGTATTTATTTCACTCTGCATTGACAATGTACTTCGCTTATATTTATAAATACGCACGCGACCACCTCAGCGCTGCCATAACAGCTTGTAGATAATAAGTCTCGAAGTGACCTTCTACATAGCGGATGGTCTTCGTATACATTTGAAAGCAAAGGCGAAACAACACGAGACTACTGTGCAGCAAAATTGTCTATTATGTTTAACTTTGTGATTATATTGTAAACGTTTCCGTCGTTGAATATTTTTTCCTCGTCAAATACTTTCAAAGTGTTGTTTGTGATAACATATTACAAATTCGGAATCCCTCATTTGTAATAATTTTAATATTCAATTAATGTTTAAATTTGATGATATATCTACAGTTCCTATGCTTTTCTGTAGTCAATGAATGAGGATTAGGTCACGCTTGCTGGTCTTGGTATGTCGTGTCCATGAGTCACGTGCGTAAACGCATTTATAAATATAACCGTATAAATGTTTAATGCTGTGAATATTGTCTCAATGTTCAAAATGAGTAATTCTACATGTTAATTGTAATTGCTTATATGTATTCTAATTTCTATTATATATAAATTCAGTATAATCATCAACAATTGTTTACTGAACACAGTATATTTTATATCAGACTTCTTGTTGAAACTGCCTGGTTGATCTAGTTATTCCAAAAGGTTACTCAAATGGCTGCCCGGGAATGGTTACAAATGGCCATGTTACTGCATGTGAAACCCCAATATTACGGACTTTCATCTGATGGCTATGGTGTACATAATCAGTCTGCTTTATGGCAGCTGAAATACGTTCATATAAAAATAGAAATAAGCATTTGTACAGCACCATTTATTCTTTAAATAAATTATGCCTCCGTCAGTAGGCAGGTAGTTTCGTGTACTATGTGATGTCGAATTGGTATCTGGATTTGACACAAAAGTCTTGCAAATCGTTCAAATAGAATACTTTCGTTTTATTTCATTCATTTGTTTAATGTTTTAACTTGTACTTTTATTTTCAAATGTTCCTTCACCTTTCACAATGTGGCGGACACAAGTCATACTAAATGTTCACCTTTATCCTGCACTATACCACACTTCATACATATTGGTCAATATTTTATGGCGCATTTATTTCTGACTTACCATATAATTGATTAAAGCACATTACCCTGGTCATGATAGCAATGTACCATAAACAATAGGCATTGTTCATGCTTCAAAATTCGCCTGCAAGGCATTCACCAATGTTTTCCTTTTGTCCCCCATTATTTGACACGACATACTTATTATGTGATACTAAAAGCAGTCATTTCAGATCCATCAGGCAATCCTCATAAGACCTGGGACTCTTCTTATTTTCTTCACTTTTTGCCGAACTAAGAGCACCTATAATCTAGCAGGGATGTAGAGTGACATGGGGGTGATAAAGGGCTATTCCAGTTGAAATACATACACCCTCAAGACACGCATGCCCTTACACACATGGGATGTGGGGTTACCTGAATGGGTGACTCGATTTGAAAGCTGCACCTCTTATAGGAGATTTCGGCCATGTCATCCATATGGTGTACGTATTTCAACTGTACTAGCCCAGTATGGCAGATGCTGGCTGAGCTTGAATTACAAGTTTGTTATCTTCGTTTTCTTGTTCTTTTGGACTACACTTGCTTTTAATAAGTGGAAAAGCCAAACCTTTCCTATCATGAAACTCCTTAAAAAGCTAATAGAAAGTAAATTAAGTTCACTTTGGAATTCTCTAAATTGAGTGGGTGAATATAAAAACGGCGTGGAATCCCACATTCGTGTCATCGTGGGAAAACTGGACTTTACAGTCTGTCCACATAGAAATACATAGTAAATGAACCTCGGAAGCTGGAGGTGTGAGAATAATTATTTCAGTGCAATGCATGTGTAAATGCTTCTTTGGCGAACCAACTGCTGCGCGATTTGTACTTGCCGAACGCTTTTCTCTCTTTACGCGTCACGTTTTTTTAACACGCAGTGCGTGTGATGCAAAGCATCGACCCCCGATGCCACAGATTTGGTTTGTACTTCGATGTGGACAGACTGTAGTTTTTATTACAATACATAACACTACTATTTCCTCTGATGTTGGTTTCACAACTTTACACTAGGTTACATTTATCATCATGGTGTTTTATGTTTGCATGTTTGGTGACCTTTACGTTTTTCAGCAACGCCCTCTATTTTACTCAATTATGTAGTAGTAATATTCGCAGCGGATATAGCATTTGTATAATATACAACATATGGACATTGATATGTCAGACAATACTCTCATGTATTACAATTCAATTACAATAAATTAAATCATTCGTTGAATAGATTCATCAGGTATTTTGATATGTTTTCAATTCTGATTAAAATATATCGAAGACGATATTATATAGAGTCAATAGTCACTTGGTTTTGGCAAGCAAAAATGCACAAATATCTGTCAAAGCATGAAGCTAAAAAGAGAGCTACCTGAAATTAATTTTGTATGTCTAATTAGTCACAATAACTTAAGTTTATTCGTCTTCATCTAGAAATGCTAATTCTCCAATCAAAAAAAAAGTTGTCAGAATACACAAAATCAAAGATGACCATAGAGTTTACTATTACAAGTATCCTCAAAGCGAACTATTGTTTGTATACAATCCTTACTTTAAATATTATCCCTAGAGCTCGACCTTTGGGGCTTAGCTTAACCATATATATTACTGTTACATCTTTATCAGCTTGATACCTAAACGACATTATGAGATACAAATTAGGCTAATACCGTCACTACACCCGGAGGTTTATTGCTACATCGCACCAGCAATCAGTAATTGCCTTCAGCACTTTTTTGTCACCTCTGTCCTCCAAATAAATAATATAGCGGATACTGTTTTTTACATTGGGAGCGGTATTTGGTATGTTATTTACTTGCAGATATCGTATTTTTACTTGAATATTAGACTGATTCAAAATCACATGTCTTCCCAGTATAAAGACAGAAGCCTGTTTGTAATATATTGGCACTTACCGCCTTTGTACTTGGGAGAGTAGAATTGCCTTCAGCATTTTTGGCACCTGTCTGCCTTTACTGTAAAAATTGCGCCAAATTAGGCCGTTAACGATTCCACTATCCATAGGCATGAGATGTAAGCACACCTATAATGTTTCGGTTATTTTTTATCTTTAAAGATCAAACGGACAAAGTGACAATTGTAACACTTAAATTAAACCAGAATTATTGTAATGACTTATTTAAAAGAGATACTATTAGTCAGTAATTTGCCGGAGACGGAAATGATTTTGGTTACGCCGATTTATATTTTTCATCCATCGGGTCACTTCAAACATTATTAATTCAAGATTAATTTGTGATGCGTCAATTTGTATCTCCTTAATGCATGCCGATATCAAAATTCCACATAACCATTTGTTTATGGTAAATATATGATGCGTAACGACTGTCTAGTATATGCAATTTTGCATGCATGGGAAAGTATACGGCGTGTCTGTACACTGTGAAAAATTCTGAATAAGCAAGGGTATTTATTTGGTTAGTTCCATTACAATCCTTAAGATAAAGCTGTTTTTCGGTTATTGTCGTCTCCAGCCTCAATTTTTGGGATTAGTCTTTGTAATGCTTAAGGACAACTTTGTACGAACAGATAAGTTTATTACAGAATAAGGTTCACTTTTTGTGGTTCTCTAGGAGGTTTATCCCTCAGAATCTCAAATTTGAAAAAACAAAGAAAAAAAGAAAAGTGGTCTCCTCGTTTCCTCGAGCACTTTTTAAATTACCGAAGACTACCAACTCCGGTTGCCCACAAAGTAAAAATAAAGTATCTTTAGCAGACTTGTAGTCGAGTCACTGAAAGTCGAGTCCGAGTCGAGTCGAGTCATCGAGTCCTCGAGTCTCGAGTCGAGTCGAGTCATGAAGCCTTCGAGTCCGAGTCGAGTCGAGTCATTTGAAGTTGTCAGTCGAGTCGAGTCGAGTCGAGTCAGGGCAATCTGTCGAGTCGAGTCGAGTCGAGTCGGATATATTTTGTCGAGTCATTTCGAGTCACTTCACGTTTTATATGCTCATGATACCAGCTGTCAACTTGATAGCCCAATTTGCATGAATTTGTACTTTTTTGAAATTAAAATCCCAGTGAGAGTATACATAATATTAATTATGAATCTATGTGCTCCATCCAGTGCATTGTGGAAATCAGTAATCAGTCAGACTTGAGTAGTGCCATTAGGACCCGCCATGAGTATGGGTACGGGTGCGTGTCCCGGACCACGAGTACTTGTACGGGTATGGGTCCCAGGCCATGGGTACGGATTTCAGGTCATGGGTAAGGGTACGGGTACGGATCCCTAGCCATGAGTATTCAGTACGGGTCCATTCCAAAATAGGGTGTGAGTACGGGTACGGAGCCATGGGTACGGGTACGAGTATAGGTACGGAAATTGGGACTCGATTACGGGTTCTATTCCAGTAGTGGTATGGAAATTGGGACTTCAAGTACTTGTATGGATCCTATTATGGGTATGGGTATAAACAAATAAAATTAATCAAGTACAAAAAGAGATCAAATATTGGTGGTCATAGTGAATCTATAGCCTAAAGGTGGCATATTTTGGGATGCAAGTGAAAAAACTATGTCTATGTACAGTATGGACAGCCAGACTGTGCAATACTAATTTCAACATATATTTAGCAATGATGTAGCTTTCGAGTCTTATTATGCACATCTGGATAATTATATCCATGTTTTATTAATATTTTAAAATTCATATACATCCCAAATTTCTGTATATGGTAACAGAGGTGTAGCGATACGTTATATCGAGGAGTCTGGCCCAATTGCTTCAAAGAGAGATGACCAGGTATATAGCAAATTTGTGGAATGACACTCTTCGTCGAGTCCTGTTTTGTTGTATTGGTAGAGTTTAAACCTATACACACAACTAAAATTGTTCACTTACGTGAGCTTTCGACACGACGACTCTGTGTCTTTTTCAAACTGATGGTGATTGAGTTATTGATCTGGGATGTCACATGAGGAGCTGACGATGTCATGTGACAGAACAGGTTCATAGACCGGAGGTAGCTGGTGGCGGCCTTTGTCCTTGTTGAGTGAACTGGGGTGGCGTCTGATGTTGATGGCTTCCCTTACACCACGGTTAAACCAGTTGGAATCCTGATCAAGCACTTTAACATCCTTCCACGCGATGGTGTATTTTGCGGCTTGAGCGTGTTGAGCGACCGGCGAGGAGGCATTGCTCTTTCGTTTATGTTCCGTCAGCCTGGTGCTGGGAGAAGCATGTTTTGTTGTGTTTTCAGGATTTCGATTAACCTCATTTTTTTACATTTTGAAGAAGCGCTTTAGTATTTTCTTAAATTCTACACACTCTTATTCATCCAAAAGATCGACAATTAATCAAGCTGAAAAAGCTGCCTACTTTGTGTGGCAAATATGTTGTCACAAGTTCCATGACAGATCCGTGATAAACTTGTTCACGCCCCAATCATCAAAATTAAAGGAATATCATATTGGGATACAACAATTTGATCATTTCTGTACTGACAAAATCATATATGCAGGATTCATACCACGAAATTCATCGTGACACGATGATGATGAAAGTGACGGGACGCGGGCACACTGTCATGTTAATCATCTCAATAATTTGAACAAACTGTCATTGAATTGGTATGGTGCAGTGAAGGGGAAGGGTATGCATAATTTGCGAGTAGATGTGCGCTGCTCGAGGATATAGTCATTCCTACTAATATATTAGTCAACAATTAGGTGAAACGTGCGCATTTAATGAAAAACAATCACTCTTTTTGCAACGATATACGTATGGTTTTGTTTTGCTTTGGCTAATCCTACATGGCCAACACATTTTACTTAACTAGCATTACCATTACTTACACTTTATAAAAGCCTTCTTACTTTACAAATTAAGTTGTTAACATAGTCTAGATACAGTCACTTTCGGTGCACACATTTTGACAATAAAAAGTTGCATATACAGTTGCAAATACATTAAACTAAAATACTATGCAAATGAGATAACGGAAAACATTTGGCATTAAAAGACTTGTACACTATAAATAAACAAAAATGGTTACGATGAGCCAATCAAACTACACTTACCAAAGATGGTATACAAAGCTAACTGTAAGAGTAGAGTTATTGGAACTACAATAAATTCAAAGGTGAAACATATTATATAATTTCCCTTGTTTATTATGGAATTTTCAACTTACAAATTTACTGCTATTTGTATTCTACACCACATTTCGCCATAATACATTCTAGAAACGCTTGCTGTTAGAATAAGAAAAATTTTAATGCTAATTTATTGCACATTCTAGGGAAGCGTGGTTACCTTTTTAAAATAACCGAGTGAGAGGGTTTTCAAGAAAATATTTTTCCTGTCAAAACTGAAGCATCCTCTGTATAAAAGAAAATATGAATATTAACTGCACATCATATATAACGATTCATGATACCCAATTGTGGCACATTTGATGTCGTTTATGAGGTAGAGAATTTTATTTCAATTTTATATACGCCAAAATATTTTTTTAATTGAGCAAGAATAAGGATAGAAAAAACGTTGAAAATTTATGTATAAATAACATTAGACCCGGCAAAAGATTACTGTTTCGTTTTTATGGTAATCTAATCTTTTATTTCCTGAAAAAAAATTTGGGTCTAATGTCGAATATTCACATACTTGATCAAAACATCGAACGTGTATACAAGAAAGTGGTAGGTTTTTCTCTATAGTATTTTACTGACCATGGAAATGTACTGAGACACAAGCACGTGTCAAAATCGATATAATGTATTGTCCATATAGACGCCTAGTTATCGTGCTTATCGTTGGATTTTTTTTGTATAAAACACGCAGTTAACAGCAATTGAGCGCTAATAATACACATAAATGTTTTTATTTGAAATAAAATTCCAAAATATGGTACGTTTTCTGCCTTTGCTTGTCACGTGGTAGGCCTATGTTGAAGTTGCGATTATATCTTCAAATAAGTTTCAAATGAATTCCAACAAGACAAGTGGGCGAGTGGTCTAAGGCGCTGGGTTCATAATCATAGTGTGTCCAAAGCAGTCCGCCGCCGAGTTCGAACCCTGCCTCCGCCAAACTTTAATGAAGAAAAATTAAAATTAAAATTTTACTTTTAAAAAATTTCATATTGGGGAAATGTGACTGGCAGAATTTATGTATGGCGTGGAGTGGTGTGTTTGTATTCCAGATGCTGAACATTACAATCGTCTTTGTGTTGCTATTTGAATTAGATAGCATTAAAAATAAACACTATTTACCAAATGTACATTTTGGATAGTTCACGTCGTCTGCTGATCAACTTTTTGAAAATTGCGAAACTTTCATTCGTCTTTGGGCAAATATGTTGACATTGGAATAACAGGGAAAACGTGATTTACAAAATATACATTGTTGAGAGTGGTAACCTGACCTTATAGCCAATCAGTATTCACCTTTTCGGTAAATCCCACAAGCCTTTGTGGGTAGACTTGAGATGTCGTCATGTGACGTCAACATCGTTTAGCGAACATCGATACTGCGTATTTGAAATCTATGACGTGCACAGTAAGCGCATCGACGTGAAGACATCAGAGGTCTTTTAGTCGTCTGCTAGTCAAATTTGGTCATCTTTTGCTGCAAAGATATTATATCATGTTGCCTCCGGTACAAAATAACAAACTGCGTATTAAACTGAATCAATTGCGCCTAATTTGGTCTCTTCGTGCACAGCGGTATGCCCGCGTAACACGCTCGAGTTACGCGCGACAACGCAAAATGTGTGCGGCCGTTCAGTATCAGAATATCTTGCATGGTATTAATGTGCATTCGTGGTATGGCTAAAAGTTTTCTATTATTTGATAATATTTAATGGCGCACTTATGACTTACCATATGTGATCCGGCAGCACAAATGAGCCGTAAATTCCCTAAATTGTATTCTGAGTTACGGTGTAAAATGTGTACGAAGGTCGTATTCATCGATAACTTAAGCTGGCCCGACATCTGTCTTATTTTGATAGTCAAAACTAATCAATAATCCTATTGTTGAAGTGGATAATAAGCTTCTACCTTAGATGGCTATAGAACTTTTAATAGCTCTGGTCTTTGTTTGCTTTTGCTAAATCCTGTTCAAGTGGTGGGTTACCAGGCATTGTATTTTGTACAGGTATGCATAACCAACAATTAACAATGAGAGAACTTTCTTAAACCTCGTTGACTTGGGGATGATTTGAAATGACCGCCAATTATGACTGTTTGATATTTATTGCCAGCAATGTGGAAAAAGAGACACATGTAAAAACGTAAAAAGCTATAATTTTGTTGAAGGAGCAAAGTTTAACAAACCATAACCCCGCTTCTGGATATCGTTTGAAGTCAAATGATATACCATTTTAAAGTTTATGATGTTTATTTTTTAACCACGAAATAAAACAAAATTGACCGGGGAGGAATTTACGGCTCATTCGCCGTGAACGGTCACATATAATTGATTCAATAACAACATTACTCTGGCCATGATGGCACTGTACCATAAACATTAGGCATTGTTCATGCTCCCAAATTCGTCTTCGAGGCATTCACCTATGTTCACCATTTGTTTACCATTATTTGACACGACACACTTATTATGTGATACTAACAGCAGTCATATCAAACCCATCAAGCAATCCCCACGAGACCTAAGACTCTTCTTATTTCCCACTTTTTGCCAAACTAAGAGTACCTAATCTATCAGGGATACAGAGTGACATGGTGATGATAAAGAGCTATTTCAGTTGAAATACATACTCCCCAGACATGCATGACCTTAATATTCCACACATGGAGTGCGAATTTTAAACGGGGTTACCTGAATGGCTGACTCCATTTGAATTTTACACCCCCAGTGTAGAAGATTAAAGTTATGTCTTCCATAAGGTGTATGGATTTCAATTGTAATAGCCCAATATGGCAGATGCTGGCTGGGCTGGAATTACAAGGTTTTTATCTTTGTATTCTTGTTCTTTCGGACTGTGCTTGATTTTTATAAATTGGAAAGTTAAACCTTTCCTATCATTGAACTCCTTAAACGCTATGGAATTGTCTAAATTAAGTAGGTAAATATAAAACAGCATATCACATGTCATTCTGGGACAACTTTATTACGTTACATTCATGATGTTTTATGTTTGCGTGTATGACATTTTTGGTGACCTTAACATTTTTCAGCAACGACCTGTATTGTCCCCGTTTTTATTCTAACTCACTCATTTATATTGCAGCTGATATAGCATTTATATAATATACAATATTCCGCTTCAACAAATGTTAATCTATGGAAATGGATATGTTAGACGATATTCTCATGTATTCATAATCCTAACAGTAAATCAAAGCATACTTTTCTTGAATAGATTCATCAGGCATGATGGTATGTAGGGCAAGTAGACATTTTTTATTATGCTTGAAATAAATATAGGACGAAATATTGTAATGCGTCAAAATTCACTCGGTTCTGCCAAGCAATACTACAAAACAAAATGTCTACCAAATCATTAACCTAACAAGAGAGCTACCTGAAATTAATATATCTCCAATTAAAGTTTGTTCGTCTTATATAAGGCGGAAATTATTCGGGCTTTGTTACTGCGCGCGTCAATAAAGTCCCAACTTACGCGCTCGTAAATTCACATAGACGTGCGCTAGTCACGCATTACACAACGCACAACTTGCGTAAACATTGCGCCCAACTGCGTGCATGCCATTCTATATCAATACACTGTGTTATGAGTCTTATTTTTTTCCGCCTTATATAAACCGAACAAACCTTAGTAATTAGTAATTTTATTCTTCCTCATCTAGCAATGTTAATACTCACATCAAAAGATACAAGAAAACACAAAATCAAAGATGACCACAGAGTTTACTAGTATGTTATATCACCAAAGCGAAATATTATATATTCAATCGTTACTTTAAACCTTCTTCCCTAGAGCCCGACCTTTGGGGCTTAGCTTAACCGTATATACTATTACATCTTTATCACTTTGATACCTAAACGACATTATGAGATACAAATTTGGGCTAATAACGTCACCACACCCGGGGGTTTATTGCTACATCGCACCAGCAATCAGTAATTGCCTTCAGCACTTTTTTGTCACTTCTGTCCTCCAAATAAATAATATAGCGGATACTGCTTTCTGCATTGGGAGTAGTATCTGCTATGTTATTTACTTGCAGATATTTGTATTATTGCTTGAATATTAGCCCGAGTCAAAACACTATGTCTTCCCAGTACAAAGACAGAAGCCTGTTTGTAATATATTGGCACTTACAGCCTTTGTACTTGGGAGAGTAGAATTGCCTTCAGCATTTTGTCACCTGTCTGCCTTAGCTGTTAAAATTGCGCCAAATTAGGCCGTTAACGCTTCCTTGCATTCCGTTATCCATAGGCATGAGCTATAAGCACCATCATAATGTTTCGGTTATTTTTTATCCCCAAAGATCAAACGGACAAAGTGACAATTACAACACTTCAATTAAAACAGAATTATTTATATGACTTATTTAAAAGAGATATAGTCGGTAATTAACAGGAGCCGGCAATGATCTTGGTTACGCCGATGCATTTATATTTTTCATCCATCGGGTCACTTCAAACATTATTAATTCAAGATTCATTTGTGATGCGTCAATTTATATCTCCTTAATGCCTTGCCGATATCAGAATTCCGCTATTCGTTTATGATAAATGATCCGTATCGACTGCCTAGTAATCCTATACGCACGTTGCCGTGACGGTGTATGATAGTATAAAATCTTGTCTGCGCGTTATAAAAAATATACTGATTTATAAGCAAGAGTGTTTTGGCCACTTCGTTTCCTCGCGCAATTTGGAGAAGGCCAAAAACTACTAAAAATGCATTGTATATTGAAAAAACACCTCTCTCTCCCTCACTCCCTCATCAATTCATGAAAATCCTCCGGACGAGAACAAAAAAAAAATAATTTGATGTGGCCTTAAGTTGATTGTTTTTATGTATGTTTCAATTGGTTACAAAGTTAACACACGGGGTCCGAATTTGTGGCGATTTAAAGTGCTCTCTGCGTAAATGCGAACATGGTGCTACGGTTGAGTTGCAGTTCTAGATTAAATAGTTTCATCCTGCTCTGCCGTACCAAGAAAAATATATATAGTACTGAGATGCTCCAACAACGCGCTTGGATTAGTTCGTCCGTAAAACATACTCTGACAGTAAACCGATGCAGTATGGATATATTAGGTTTAGTTTCAGGGTTCATTGGTGATCTGAGGTGTGGCAGACAGCTCGCAACTCATCCTTCCATGGTGATATTGTACCGACACGTCATCTTGACGACCCAGAAGTTAATTTGACGAGGCCATTATTATTCCCTTATGGTCCCGATTATTGTAGTGTTTTTGGACTTTGTTGGACCCGTTATTTCTCCAACTAGAAGCAATTTCTCTTAACAATCGTCGCATTTTAATTGCAATTGTCTCATATTTTGGCATTATTCAAGAGACATACACATATACACCAGGCACAAAAAGAAACTCGTCAGTTATATTCATCCTTGCTGTTCAATAACTTGATAATATTGGATTATTCTGAAATATACATTTTGTTAATTGGACTTTTCTTTCTCATTTGACACCCTGTTCGTGAACATTGGGTAAGTATTGACCAAGATATGCGCCTCCAAACTGTCAAACCCCAAAATGAAAAGTTGCAATTTTAACGATTCAATTGTGCCTGTTACACTGTGTACTTTATTGATTGGCCCGTGGTGCTTGTATGCAATACAACGATGCGTTCCCATTGAAAATCGTTGAAAATGCAACTTTTGATTTTGGGGTTTGAGGCTTTGGAGGCGCATATCTTGGTCAATTCTTGTTCGTTTTTCACGAACAGGGTGTCAAATGAGAAAGCAATATCCAGTTAACAAAATGTGTATTTCAGAATAATAAAAAATTATCAAGTTATTGAACAGCAAGAATGAATATAACTGACGAGTTTCTTTTTGTGCCTGGTGTATAGTGCGCTTAACTCATCCTTCCATGGTGAAATTGTACTGGCACCTCATCTTGACGACCCAGAAGTTAAATTGACGAGGCCATTATTCCCCAATACGGTCCCGATCATTGCAGTGCTTTCTGGAATTCGTTGGACCCTTTATTTCTCCAAGTGGAAGCATTTTCTCTTAACAATCGTCGCATTGTAATTGCAATCGTCTCATTTTTTGGCATTATTCAAGAGACATTATATTTAGATGCAAACTTACAGTTCCACAAGCAGCATTTTTAAACATAGGGAGCTAAATTGTAAAATTTTTAACAGATACGATTGCTATAATCATGGCATGCATTATGTTCCCGTTTGACAGTTCGCAACTTCTGTTTTATTGTACTTGGCACTGGGGCATGATGGTGCAGCGGTCTAAGACTTCGAAACATAATCTCGAAGCTCGAGGTCGTGGGTTCGACTCCGCGTGGCGTCAACGTGTTGCACATTTAGGTATAGCTCTTCTCCCTATTGTCCCTCCCCATCCAGGTGTACAGATGGGGACCGGTTTCATTAAATACCGGGAAAGTAACAGACTCGCTGTGGAGGAGGTGTTGCGATCCTCTCCGCAGCATCATCATATGGAGGAGTCTGGCTCAATCTCTTCGAAGGAGTCAAGTACACTCCGGCCAGTTCGTCCATTGTGGGTTCGTACCCTTTATCATTTACTGACGTTACATGTTATCGTTTCCAACCAGGCAAGCTATATAGCAAATTCGTGGAATGGAAGGCATTCTGAATCGTATCCTGCTATTTTTCTGTGTTATCGGGAAGCGCTTTAATCTGACAAACTTATTGTTATATATTTTTCAATTCTAAGCATGGTTATTATCCGAACGATCGACAATTAATCAAGCTGAGAAAGATGCCTTACTTTGTGCAGCAAACATGTTGTCACAAGTTCCATTACGGATCCGTGATAAACGTATTCACGCCCCAATCATTGGAATTAAAGGAATATCATATTGGGACCCAAATATTTCACAATTTCTGTACTCTGTAATGTTTATAAGATTCACACCGCGATATTCATCGTGACATAATGATGATGAAAGTGATGGGACGAGGTCATGCTGTCATGTTGGTCATCTCATAATTTGACTAAACTGTCAGTGAATTAATATGGTGCGATGAAGGGGGAAGGGGTGTGCATAATTATCGCCGTATACGTATGTTCCCCAGAGGATTTATCTATTCCTATTAATGAATATGTCAATAGTTAGGTTACGCACCCGTATTTAATGAAAAAAGTCACTTTCCGCAACTAACTATGGTGATACCTTTTGTGTTAATTTTGTTAATTTGCTTTTGCCAATTCAACATGGCCAATATGTGATTTTAGTATTGCTCTTACGTATTCCCTATGTATGCATTTTTACCTTAGTCTAAATACAGTTGTTTTCGCCGCATAAATTTTGACAATAAACAAAGTAACAAAGATATCATTAAACCAACCAAAATACCAATAAAATTAGATAAAAGACAGCTTTTAGCCCTAAAAGACTCGTAATAAAACCGTACAATATCATTATCTGCGAAAAAGAAAAAGATACCAAGTTAATGCTATATAAAAATTAAAATGCACACCTCATTTTTTATAGCCAAACGATAATGGCCTGACCTTTGAAGCTAATAATGAATATGATAATAATGATACTAGTAAGTATAATATGCTTGATCAAATTTGGCGCTCTTTTTCTCCAAAATGCCTGTAGCTTGCACTTGTCTTTGGTCAAATATGTTGGTATTAACAGAAGCACTGTAAAAACAAACGCTGTTTACAAATTAAGTTGTTGAGAGTGGAAATTTGACCTTCAAAGCCAATACGTATAAGTTTGTGTCGTCTGCTGGTCATATTTGGTCAAGATATTAGCAACATTGTCTGCTGAAAAGATAACTTATTACACGTTTATTGATTTTCAAAACAAACATTGAACACTTCCCGTTGCAAATGTTAACAGTTTAGCTGGATTTATATTACATCGCTGAGCGATAGCGCATCGCTGAGAAATTGAATTTTAGCCAATGAGATAGAGAGATTTATTGCGTTGGGAAAATACTGCTATCTCATTGGTCAAATAATGATAGTATAATATAGAAGTAACAGAGGGATTGAATGAGCATAAAATGTGAAAAGGGCGATTGTCGCGAAAGAAAAAATGTGAAACGTGATGCCTGGTGATTTCTTAGTATCAATACATAGGATTTACCATGTATTTACACGGGGCAAAAGCGTGCCTATAGCAAAAGAGGACATAGAAGACCATTGTTAAAATACTTTAATTCAGAAAATTAGTACATTATTAAAATGATAATCCAGAACCAACTCCACACACGTCCCACATTACAGTCCATGGTGTTCCCAAGTGAGCTTCATTGTACTAATCTTTATTTGTTTCTAATGCACTTTCCTGTCTTATCTTCACCAGTCTCCTTGAACGTTTATTTTTATTTATTTTTTTTCAGATGGCCGACGTTTCGTAGGAGATGAACAACAACTTTACGAAGATTTATTTGAGGGACGTCAAAAATACAATGCGGGTCTTCGACCACTAACTAATTCTTCACATCAAGTAACAGTATATTTTACAATGCAAATTAAACAGATTGTTGATATTGTAAGTATTATCTGATGTTACTTTTATTTGGTGATTCAATCATGTCCACCGTTTATTGTTCATAAATCATCACTGTTTAACAACGATGCGTCCGCGTCGACTGCGTGGTTTACTTCACTGTTAGGCCACAAAAAATGTTGTCTCAAAGTTCACTAGTGGTTTGAAATCAAATGCGAAATGCGATTTTTTCCCCGACTTGGTATCTTTATGGTATTTTGAAAAAACTATAAACAAAAATTTTGAAATAAAAAATAAATTCCGCATTTCTTTTTTTTTTTTTTTTTGATTTTACAAATGCGCGCGCTAGCTTTTAGACAAACCTTTTTCATTTGGCATTAAAGGCAGCATTAGTTGTAATCCATAGTAAATGAAAGCTGTATCAAAATGATTGGTAACCATCAGCTTTTTGTCTGATGAAACGCCTACTTCTTCCAAATTCAACATTAGAACCTCTTGAAATGACTGCAATTTATACCTTTATGACCTTTTATTACATAAATCTACAAATTAGGTGATGCTATGTTGCATTTTGATGTGGCAGTCTTAGTCATGCTATCTGGATATTAATAGGTACCAATAATTTTGATACACCCTGTACAGAAGTTGGTAAAAACAAAATGGGGGAAAACAATGACAATGTGTTGCTAATGTACAGTCAATTGGTACACGTTGCTTCCATTTCATAATAACACTGGTCTCCCTAAATTTTATTGGATCAAGTTGAATGTACGGAGGACAATTTTGGGAACTGACGGTAGGGTCAGAGGATAATTTTGCCTTTCTGGAAGAGCAGACATCCCTGTATAATAATAGAGTACTGAGAAGATACTTATTACAGAAATTTAAATTTGTCTTGCACCTATAATTTGTATATCATTCGTACCACTTGAATCATAATCGACCATTGCCTCTCGCATGTGTGCGTTATCGTGAACGTTGTGCGAGTTGGATAACTTTAAATTGTTCATCCAAATAATTTGAACGAATCTGATTAAATAAATACCAAAGGTGACTTCAAAATTACAATAGGTCGTGCAAATTCAACCTTCGCAGAATCAGCCTGTATCGATTTTTTTCCAATTTGGATTAGAACGTTATAATGTAATCTGGGAACAGTAGTGATTTGGTCGACTTAAATCAATGCACAGTGGCGCTTAAGATATCCTTAGGGTGTTGCCTTCCTCTGCGACGTAATGTGTAGCTTTCCATTGCTTGCTTGTGTAAGAAACATTTTTGCAGAGCTTCAGATGTTTCAAAAACACGTTCTTTCTCGGAAAATCGGATTAAAAACCCACAGGCGTTACCTCCCGATTAAACATTAGAATGCTTCGTTAAAGCTGATTAAGAAGCATTATTTTATCAAAATTAGAAGATGCCTTCAAAAATTGATGACTATTTTTTTCATCGTATTAATAAGTTCATGAATATATTTTAGTATTAAAGGGCACAATTTATAATAGTTTGTTGGCGCATACGTTAGTAAAGACACGTGCGTCCATTATTATCTTATTTTCATTACAGCTATGGTTGCCATTTTCATGCAGGAAATACATGTGGAAAGAGAAAATATGGCAAAAATGGTCACTTACACTGAATTGTTAATAATGTAACATATAGTGCGCAAACGAATTAAGGTACCAGTTATGTTCACCTCATATGTTGAAATTGGTTGAGAATTAAAGAAGCGGTGATCTGAAAATTAAGGAAGGAACCAAATCAAAAGTTGCACTTTTATATCCTAATCAATGAAAGCACGACGCTAGTTTTAATCTGCTAATCAATGGAAATCACGACGCTAGTCTCTAATTCAAGAACGCTTTGTGTACAAATCAATAGGGCATGCAATGGTGCAAACTGCAGCTTTTGAATTTGCATCTTCCTTGGGTTTTTGGATCATCGCGTCTTTATTTCTTGAAAGATTTCAGCGAATAAGATCTTAAATCTGAGCTAACATATGCAGCTATAATTGGCTCCTGGTTCCTATTATGATATATCTGTCTGTGTTTAGAATATACAGGGGTGAACATAACTGGTACGCGCTGTATATTAATAAGGCAGTCGCATTGTTAAAATCTTTCGTTTCTTAGTTCCCTTAAATAAAAGTCTTCATTACTCATACAAATCTACTTATATAATACCGGTAATTCAAACCTTTTAAATACGTCTAGTTAGTGTCCAGTGAAAAACAATCAGTCGCATTGTTAAACTCTTACGTTTCTAAGTTCCATTATATAAAAGTCTTCTTCGGTACTCTTATTACAAATCTACTTATATAATACTGGTAATTCAAAACCATTATTACGTTTAGTTAGTGTCCAGTGAAAAAAAATCAAACTTTTATCAGCATGCATAAAACATTTAAAGGCTAATATAAACATCGTGTTGAAGTAAACAGGTAAATTGATACCCGGAATTGTAGTCATATTATATATGTTTCACGAAAATTACACTCGACATTTTTAAATTTGAGACATAATATAGACGGTCAAAAGAAAGGTGTCTTAAAGTAAATATTGTAAATGATATGTTCCAAAGACACGTTAATATTCATATACCTTTGGCTATTTGTCGAGATCCATTTTAACATTCTAGTTGGCGATTTCTTAGAATGACTATTCCAGTTTATTGGCCTTGTCCGTTGAAAGACACGTGGGCGTTCGTTGTTACAATAAATACAACTTTTAATTAAAAAGATAATTGTTAGCGAAAACCAAATCGTGGTGTTCAAATGGGCTATTCCAGTTGAAATCCATACACCACTTATGCAAGACATGACCTTAATTTCACACACGGGGAGTGTGAATTTCAGATGGGCTTATCTGAATGGGTGACTCCATTTGAAATCTACACTCCTGTGTGGGAGACTAAGGTCGTGTCTTCCATAGGGGGTGTATATTTTATAACTGGGATAGCCCAATGAAGGGACACAAGTGTTCCAGTATTTCATTGCTTAAATAACATACTTAGATCTAGATAACACGTTTTGTTCCAATCTATTCAAGCAGCTGAAAGGCATATAGTTAATGCTGTTTCTGTGGATCTTATTCAAAGGCTCGTGTTTTTGTGGAGACTTGATATTCAAACGTAAAAACCTATGGGGGTTTAGATGTTACAGAATTGAATATATTTCATCCTCTCTACCATGTGTTTACAAGGCTTAAAGCGAAATAGGTCTTTCTTCTGAATGTCTTCATTTTCCCGCTAACATTTGCATAGCAGTAAACAACGAACGTACGAATGACCATTAAGTCAGACGATCAAACCGAGAGAACTTAGCTCTAAGAAAAACCCATGTTCTTCATCATGCTTTATGGGCCACGACTGACAGTAATGTTACTCTCTTTGACGTACATAAACTAAGTTATGTAATCAGAAAAGTTGTGCAGGCCTTGCCAAAATATATGTTCATTACACCCCGAAGTTTCAAGTGATTCAAAGATCAAAGGGTTATCCTTGTAGAGCAGGTGATGTCTGATTTCCTTTGTCTGCCTTGCGGCATTTGTGCGAGACAGTTTGATGTAGACCATTGTTTCTAGCTTATCGAATCGAAAAGCAGTAGCTTATGAACAACGTTTTGGCTGGCACAAAAGATGTCATTGTAACTAGAGAGCCACTATTTGCACACAAAAAGGTTTAAAGGGCCCTTAATGATCGACATAATGGGGCATGAGTACCCTTGTCAATGTATTAAGTATAATATTTGAAATTGGAATATCACTTTGACCAATTTAAAATTTACGACAGAAAAACACCACTTTTATTCAACTTGTCTGAAATGTTCAAGTGAGTGTTTACTTCTTAGATGATAAAAACAAGAGCTTTGTAGAAAAGTTGATACATTTTGTGTGACTCCTTCGCTAAGTAAGCGATTTTTTGGTCTCGGTCTCTTTAATTGAAAGGTCTCCGTAAATTATTAAATAGATGGCTACTCTACATCGAGTTTAATGGCTACGACCTCGAAAGCAGAATTATTTTATTATTTTACATTTATTCAAAATTTATATCATCGGGTCATCCTGTTATATTGAATCACACAGTGAAGGCCAGGGACTGCTCACTTCGGCTTCTGTAGAAAATCTTTTAAGTTGAACATTGTTTTGACTTATCGACTTGAAGAGTATATTTAAGAGTGGCTTGTCCCTTGTAGAGTGTATTTGGAATAGGTTAGACACTTCGTAGATAAAGATGTTTTTCTTAACCGAATGATTTTATATGTTTGGGGCTTAGTTATTTACGCTCAAGTTATTTCCACATTTCTATTCGATGCAAAAAGATTGATGTGTTTATTTTTATTTACATTGTTTTCAAGACATTTAGTAATTGACTTTGATTTTGTGACTGTAGACGCGCATTTTACCTTCCACTTGGTACTATGTAATCATGGTTTTAGTTTCTTACATTTCTCTATGCATTACTGCTTCTTAGTAATGGGTTATTCCATTTAAAATCCACACTACCCCTGTGATAGATTTAGCTGAAGTCTTCCACAGAGGGGTGTGAGTTTTGAATAGAATAGACAATTGCGTAACTTCAATTTAAAATATTCACTCCAGTTGTGGAAGGAGGTATAAGTGAGTCCATAATACAGGGGGAGCATGGGTTTCAGAATGGGGTCAGTGAATAATTTTGCCTTTCTGGAAGAGCAGACATCCCTGTATCTATACTAATAAAATAATAAGCGGTCTCTGTCTATCTGTGTATCTATCTATCTATCTGTCTGTCTGTCCGGCTATGCGTTTCGCCGCACTTCGACGCATCGTGCTGCAATTTTGGATATAGGTAGGTCTTGGGAAAAGCATGTTGGCCATGTGGTTTTGAGGGTCATCGGAGGTCAAGGTCAAAGGTCAAAATTTCAAACTTTGTCCGATCGGGCCCAAATTTGGTGGGTGGAATCCTTGATAGGAGGGGAATATAATGCGCGAAATAAAATCAAGGTCAACCGAGGTCAAAGGTCATTACGGAGGGGTCAAATTTCAAACTTTGTCCGATCGGGCTCAAACTTGGTGGGTCGAAACCTTTGTATGAGGGAAGCATGAAAAACATTATATGGAGGTCATCTGAGGTCAAAGGTCAAAGGTTATGGATTTCAAACTTTGTCCTATCGGGCTCAAAATTGGTGGGTGGAATCCTTGATGCGAGGGGAATATATGCGCAAAATAACATTGAGGTCAACCAAGGTCAAAGGTCAGGTAGGGGCTAAATTTAAACTTTGCCATATTGGGCTTAAACTTGATAGGTGGAATCCTTTGTATGAGGGGGGCATGAACAAAATTACACCAAGGTCATCTGGGGTCAAACAGAAATGCTATCATGCCAGTGCTCTCACAGCATCAGGGCTCTCACAGCTGCAGGTGCACTAGTATTATATAATAATAGAGCACTGAGAGGATACTTCTTACCGGAACTTTAATTTTTTTTTTCTTGCACCTATAATTTGTATATCATTCGCACCACTTGAATTATAATCGACCATTGCCTCTTGCCTGTGTGCGTTATCGTGAACGATGTGCGAGTTGGATAACTTTAAATTGTTGATCCAAATAATTTGAACGAATCTGATTAAATAAATACCAACGGTGACTTCAAAATTACAATAGGTCGTGCAAATTCAACCTTCGGAGAATCATCCTGTATCGATTTTTTTCCAATTTGGATTAGAACGTTACAACGTAATCTGGGAACAGTAGTGATTTGGTCGACTTAAATCAATGCACAGTGGCGCTTAAGATATCCTTAGGGTGTTGCCTTCCTCTGCGACGTAATGTGTAGCTTTTCAGTGCTTGCTTGTGTAAGAAACATTTTGCAGAGCTTCAGATGTTTCAAAAACACGTTCTTTCTCGGAAAATCGGATTAAAACCCACAGGCGTTACCTCCCGATTAAACATTCGAATGCTCCGTTAAAGCTGATTAATTTTGTCAAATGGAAGATGCCTTCAACAATTGATAATTATTTTTTGATCTTATTAACAAGACAAATTAATGAATATATTTTAGTATTAAAGGGCACACTTTATAATAGTTTGTTGGCGCATACGTTAGTAAAGACACGTGCTTCCATTATTAACTTATTTTCATTACAGCTATGGATGCCAGTTTCATGCAGGAAATAAGAGTGGAAGGAGGAAACATGGCAAAAATGGTCACTTACACTGAATTGTTAATACCTTTAACATATAGTGCGCAAAAGAATTAAGGTACCAGTTATGTTCACCCCTGTATATCCTAAATAAAATTAAAACAAACAGCCCTTAAGACCTCATTTGTTGAAATTGGTTGAGAATTAAAGAAACGGTGATCTGAAACCTAAGGAAGGAACGAAATCAAAAGTTTTAATGTGCTAATCAATGGAAATCACGACGCTATAGCCTCTCTATTACAAATCAATAGGACATGCAATGGTGCAAACTGCAGCTTTTGAATTGGCATCTTCCTTGGGTTTTTGGATCATCGCGTCTTTATTCTTGAAAGATTTCAACGAATGAGGTCATGCAGCTATAATTGGCTGCAGGTTCCTATTGTGATATATCTGTCTGTGTTTAGGATATACAGGAGTGAACATAACCGGAACCTTAATTCTTTTGCGCACTGTATATTAATAAATAAGACAGTCACAATGTTAAAATCTTACGTTTCTTGGTTCCCTTAAATCGTCGTTACTTATATTACAAATCTACTTATATAATACTGGTAATTCAAAACCTTTATTACGTTTAGTTAGTGTCCAGTGAAAAAAAATCAAACTTTTATCGGCATGCATAAAACATTTAAAGGCTAATATAAACAGTATGTTGAAGTAAACGGGTAAATTGATACCCGGAATTGTAGTCATATTATATAAGTTGTTAAAGAAAAAATTATAAATTAGATAACGGTGTCTTAAATTAAATATTGTAAATGAGATGATCCAAAGACACGTTAATATTCATACCTTTGGCTATTTGTCGAGATCCATTTTAACATTCTAGTTGGCGATTTCTTCGAATGACTATTCCAGTTCATCGGCCTTGTCCGTTGAAAGATACGTGGGCGTTCGTTCATTGTTACGACAAATACAACTTTTAATTAAAAAGATAATTGTTAGCGAAAACCAAATCGTGGTGTTCAAATGGGCTATTCCAGTTGAAATCCATACACCGCCTATGCAAGACATGACCTTAATTTCACACACGGGGAGTGTGAATTTCAGATGGGGTTACCTGAATGGGTGACTCCATTTGAAATCTACACTCCCGGTGTGGGATATTAAGGTCGTGTCTTCCATAGGAGGTGTATATTTTATAACTGGGATAGCCCAATGAAGGGGCACAAGTGTACCAGTATTTCATTGCTTAAATAACATGCTTAGATCTAGATAACACGTTTTGTTCCAATCTATTCAAGCAGCTGAAAGGCATTCAATGCTGTTTCGGTGGTACTTATTCAAAGGCTCATGTTTTTGTGGAGACTTGATATTCAAACGTACAAGCCTATGGGGGTTTAGATGTTACAGAATTGAATATATTTCATCCTCTCTACTATATGTTTACAAGGCTTAAAGCGAAATAGGTCTTTCTTCTGAATGTCTTCATTTTCCATAGTCCCGCTAACATTTGCGTAGCAGTAAACAACGAACGTACGAATGACCATTAAGTCAGACGATCAAACCGAGAGAACTTAGCTCTAAGAAAAACCCATGTTCTTCATCATTTATGGGCAACGACTGAGAGTAAAATTACTCTCTTTGACGTACATAAACTAAGTTATGTAATCAGAAAAGTTGTGCAGGCCTTGCCAAAATGTTTGCTCATTACACCCCGAAGTTTCAAGTGATTCAAAGATCAAAGGGTTATCCTTGTTGAGCAGGTGATGTCTGATTTCCTTTGTCTGCCTTGCGGCATTTGTGCGAGACAGTTTGATGTAGACCATTGTTTCTAGCTTATCGAATCGAAAAGCAGTAGCTTATGAACAACGTTTTGGCTGGCACAAAAGATGTCATTGTAACTAGAGAGCCCTCTATTTGCGCACAAAATAATAATCGACATAATAGGGCTCGAGTACGTTTCAATGTAAAGTATGATATTTCAAAATTTTGACATCACTTTGACCAATTTAAAATTGCAACAGAAAAATCGTACTTTTGTTTATCTTGTCTTAAATTTTATAGTGAGTGTTTACTTCTTTTCTTTTTTTTTTTTCTTTTTTTTTTGAAAAAGATTTTGTAAAAAAGTAAATACATTTTGTGTGACTCCTTCGCTAAGTAAGTGATTTGTTGGTCTCTTTAATTGAAAGGTCTCCACCAATTATTAAATAGATGGCTACTCTACATCGTGTTTATAGGCTATGACCTCGAAAGCAGAATTATTTTACATTTATTCAAAATTTATATCACCGAGTCATTCTGTTATATTGAATCACACAGTGAAGGCCAGGGACTGCTCACTGCTGCCTGTCCTTCGGCTTCTGTAGAAAATCTTAAGTGGAACATTGTTTTGACTTATCGACTTGAAGAGTATATTTAAGAGTGGCTTGTCGCTTGTAGAGTGTATTTGGAATAGGTTAGACACTTCGTAGATAAAGATGTTTTTCTTAACCGAATGATTTTATCTGTTTGGGGCTTAGTCATTTACGCTCAAGTTATTTCCACATTTCTATTCGACGCAAAAAGAATGATGTGTTTATTTTTATTTACATTGTTTTCAAGACATTTAGTAATTGACTTTGATTTTGTGACTGTAGACGTACATTTTACCTTCCACTTGGTACTATGTAATCATGGTTTAACTTTCTTACATTTCTCTATGCATTACTGGAGTAATGAAATAAATTGAGACAACACCCTGAAAATGAAAACAAAAACAAAACCAATAAATACCGCAAAGACTTCAGTCGTTTTCAACAATCATTCATTTGTGGTGTGATCAAGCAAAATCAGTCTGTAGTCGGTCATATGCAAGTTCCAGATTTTTTTAGGATTGAACACAACATTGGCAAAGCCACATGTTGCAGAAAACACATTTTGCAGAAAACCCCATTAAATTTAGACAACCAGTACAAAAGATATGAGCAGTTAAAGAGTTTCCAAAATAATAGAAAACATAAGAAAATATTTTCTTTGTTTGGCTATATCTCACAATCAGTATTTCCGACTTCCGACTGATTTTGCTTGATCACATCACATTTATCTTATCCTTGTCTATGCTTTTCAATTCATTATTTTTTCCGTATCGGTGCTTTGTAATGCGTCACAAATGCGTTAACAATTTTCACCTTGATTACCTCTCTTTTGCAGGATGAACGCAACCAAATGCTAAAACTGAACATTCTGATCAATCAGGTGAGGAAAACATTTATGTTTGTTTCGCGTCAAAAATAACAACTAAAAGCTGCCGTGTGCAGTGTTGCCAAATCTGAGAGAAATAATATAGTTTGATCAGTTCGTAATCAGCGAGCCTTATAACATCGTGGATTAATATCAATATATTGTATTTCAAGAATTGCATTGTGACATCTCGCCAGAGGCATCAGAATTAACAATTCTTGTCCTTTCAAATATTTTGTCTGCTTTCTTCAACACCCATATTATAGACCAGACAGGCCAACTATATCACACTTAACGTGGGTCTATTTTTCGGTGTAGTGGTAAAAGCCTAACAATTCCCGCCGATTACGAGCCAATCAGACTATAAGTTGATTGTATCAAATATAGATCGCAAAACAATTAAGGTACCCTTATTTTTTACCCCTGTATATCCTGATATGTCATAACTAGAACCAACAGCCAATAGCTGCATTCTTAGCTCCGATTTAAGAACTCATTTGTTACACTCGTTCAAGAAATAAAGACACGATGATCCAAAAGCTCATGGAAGATGCAAATTCAAAGCTTGCATTTGCTCCATTGTATGCCCTATTGATTTATACACAAAGCGTTCTCGAACAAGAGAGCTCGCGCCGTGCTTCCATTGATTGACACATAAAACAAGCGCCGTGCTTTAGATCACCGTTTCTTTAATTCTCAACCAATTTTAGCAAATAAGGTCTTCATTTTGACATATTTGTCTATGTACAGGGGTGAACATATCTGGTAGATAGAATCTGTAGAATAGACAATACATATGGCCATCAAATACAAAACGTTTTACCGAAAACGTTTAATGTCGGGTTATATAAAGGGTATAAAACATTTTAATAACATTCAGAAAACATTGTTGAATACTTCATTCAAAACATTCTAACATAATGTTGTTAAGTGTTGAAAATATTTTGTTATGTTAAGAACATAAAATGATTTAAAAAATGTTTTCATGACATTTATATAATCCGACATTTAAATTTTATTAATACGTTTTGCCCAAAACCATAACGTGTTTATAATGCTTTAAAAACATTTTTGTGATTGATTTGTGTAGATTAAAATGTATAGCCTGAATAATTTTTTTTCACAAAACCAGAATTTTACTTACGATTGATGGTTTATTAGCATTCCTAGGTTAGGTTAAACTGGTCGTAAATTCGAGACTCGTCTTAATGAACACCAGAAAGAAACAGTTAGGCTGTCTAAGACAAATCAAAACTACACTCGTCAAAGTCGCAAACAATCGTCAAGTGAACAGTCTAAATCAACCATAGCAGGTCATGCTGTTCAACAAAATGACGTCATTACCTGGGATAGTCCAACACATCGGCGAATAAATTTGGATCAAGAGAAATGGACCCAATTTCATGAATAGGGACGAGGGTCCACTTCGTAAGTCACGTATACGATTCCCTCCTGACTGTTCAAGATACACCATCTACAGTCGAGATCCAGTAAACTGGAAGTGGTGTGGATCAACCTAATCTGTTCACTATTGTCAATTGCGCTAATATTAAGCACTATACAACAGTCCTAAAGTGCTAATACTGAGCACATTAGTACAGTGATAGCACCATCCGTTACATTACATTTTAATCAACAGCCCATCACCCATTTCATACCTTTTTTCTTTCTTTTTTGACTCTTTACTCCATAATTTCCCTCATTCTTCAGGCCCTGTCCTCTATCGGGGATTAGTTTATAGTTTACGCTTATTTGCAATTGTTTTGGAGCAACATTGTTTCTAAGCCTGCGGCGCAACCTTGAACAATATTGTTTTTAATTTAATTTTGTGTTTAAAATGTAAAATATAATAGCTCACAAAGGCCGGTATTTTAAACATTGAGCCGCCAAACAGCAGCCTTAATGCTAGAATGTTAGTAACTCACCTCATTGGAACGTTAAGCTAGATCAGGCAGTCCTTACGCAAATTTTAACTCATAGAAAGAAATGTGTTGTCTTTTCACGTAAAAACAAATGTTTGCGTCGTCGGATCAACGCTGGTAAGAGTGAAAAAAAGGAATCAGGTCGATACTAACATAAAATGTTTAAAAATGTGTATTTCCTGTATATTTTTGAAAACGATTCATTTTAACTTATAAACTGCTTTATAGGCATGCTGTCTGTTTTGATAATGAGTATGGTTTCATAAAAAGTAAAATTCAAAAAATCAGCTTTTTAGGACCGTTACCTCTTGTGCCAAATACCACATTCAACATTAAGCTCATTGAACTAAGGGCAATTGTTCTCATCACCTGACTGACAGGTTTTCTGAAAAGCAGGCCTCCTAAGTGATGGTTAATTTTAAATTTTAAACAGCCCACTTGTTGGTTGAATTTTTGAGTAGCGAGTTTTCTGAATAGTAGGCTTTCTGAATAATAGTTTTTCTAACGCTTGAACCTGGTCGTGTATTGGTTGCATGACACGCTGGCTAGCTCAGTGACATATTTCCAATTTATACTGGAACAAAATTTGTCAATAAGGCACGACGTTCTATTTGGTCCTATAAAGCTAACAGCCACCGATAGACACTGGTAGGTATTGCCAAGATTTTAAGGGGTACTATAACGTAACGTATGAAATATACTTTTGGTACTTGCCTCATGTGTAACATTTTTTATATTAAACTAAATCTCACCACGTAGACTTGGATCGACAAATGGCTCACATGGAATCCAAGACTTTATGGAGGTCTTAAAGAACTACGAGTACCAGCACATAAAGTTTGGATGCCGGATACAACATTATACAACACGTAAGTAAAAACCTACCGTAAAACCTCGTCTACAAGCATATAGAGTGTTTTTGATGACAGCTGAATTAATCCAGGCGCCAGCGACAAAAAATATAACATTATGGAGTTTCAGGATATAAATTACCGATACAAGCATATGTAAACATGTACTATTTTAAGACCAATATATTGTTTTGGCATATAGCTGTTGTTTAGCTTTCATCAAAAATACTCTATATGTTTGTAGAAGAGGTTTTACGGTTTTTTGAAAGGTGAAAAATTCAAAATACATTATTGATAGAGAATAAGGATTCTATACGTTATATATAGTATGGGTCTATGGCAAATCTGCAATGTTATCACATAAGGGATTCGATATAAGCTGAAATGAAATCGACATGAGAAACCAGGTTAGAATCCTAAGCCTTGATTCTCAAATCAACATGTAGCTAGCCTATCGGTTTGAGGCAGAAACCAAAGCCCGTATACTCTTTGTATCAACGATATAAAAAAAAAAGTCGCTCATGTCAGACGATATTGTTCAAAAACGGCGAATTAATCAGAATTAGTACTGTTTTTGCTTTCAGTTTTCGTCCTATAGCGCTACCGATGCCCAATAGGTGCATATGGATCTTTCTTTGGTACCCTGTACATTTTCATAGTGATGGTAGAAGTTTTTATTTAAATAACAAATGGTAGCACTATGCAAATTATTATACTCGATGAATCCCCAGGGTACGATAGAAATAGCTATCGGACCAAACTATATATAGTGCCTCACTGGTTTTTAGTTCGATTTTTGTTTGGGCAGATAAAGAAACAAACTAAAAAATGAAGCTGTGTAAACGCAACTAGTTTATTTTTAAAGTTGAATCCCTCCGTCTTCATCTCTGCTCTGTGTGTTAGCCACAGAGGCTCAACATCAAAGTCCAAATTTTGAAATATTTTAAGAACCACTGAACCAGTACTATGCTTATTTGTACTCATTTTAATTCATTTTACATGCTGATTCCACATATAGTCATGCAAACTTACATATCTGAATTTATTGTCATGAAAATTTACATGTCTGAATTTCATTTTTTTAAACAAAATTTGAAACTGTATGACACTCGCATGGAGAGAGTTAAGGAATCAGAAGTAGCGCAAAAACCGATTTTTTTTTTAAAGTTCACAAATTTAACCCTCTTCGCCCTAATCAGAATCAGTTTTTATTTTGAAGAGTAAAGCTTTTCTGATGCATCACGGTATTGTAGTAGTATACTTGAAATCGGCTTAAGATGGTACTACACCCCCTGATAAATTTTGTGACTAATTTTGCATTTTTCTCAAAAAATAACTACACACTGGTAACAAAAGTTATGTATAATATAGGGGCAAGGAATCCAAGACAAGTGGTTCATTATATATGTTAAGAAATGAGGTACATTCTAGCGGTGCCTCTATTCTTAACACAATTAACTTACCGCTTGTCTTGAATCACTGAAATTCCAGTGTAGTAACTGGATTCGTTTCCTTGTCCCTATAATATACGTACTTTTGTTACCAGTGTGTTATTATTTTTTGAGAAAAATGCAAAAATAGTCACAAATTTATCAAGAGGTGTAGTACACCTAAAATATGTTAAACAAGCAATAACATTAAATACGAAACTTTTATTTGATCTTATAGAGGTGACCGTGCAGCAAATTATAGCGTCGGAAGTTCATTGACAAACGCCGTACTAAGGTGGACCGGACGTGTTCGAGTTGTATCCAAACCATTTGTTCAAACTAGTACATGCAAAATAGACATCAAATTCTTCCCGTTTGACATGCAGCATTGTACACTCAAATTCGGACTATGGACGTTTGATTGGAACCACGTGGACCTTTACAACATCACAGCTGGTCCATCACTACAGGAATTTGTACCGAATGAACAATGGGATGTATCATATGGTGTTTTTTGTCGTCATGTGATCAAATACACGTGTTGCCCAGAGAAATATGTTGACGTCACAGTATATTTGGGCTTTCGCAGAAAACCTTTATATTATATGTACAAGTTAGTGATGCCCATTGTGCTGTTATCAGCACTGTCTATGGTGGGATTCTTGATGCCTTATAATGTCGGTGTAGTGAAAGCTAACCTCAGCATAACACTTATTCTTACAATGACCGTCTTCCTCCTACTTGTGGCTGAGACTATTCCAAGGACCTCGGAAGGACTGCCTTTAATTTGTAAGAATATAACTAACGTGGGTTATGTCCATATATGGGTCGATAAGCCGAATGACAAAAGACTTCTCAGGTATAAATGTTCGCGACGAAGTCACATGTTTATTGCGCGTGCGATATAATGAGACTTAGATATTCATTTTTAATATCAACCAATATAAGGACATTGCTCATCGTTGAAATCAAGATCAAAATATAGAAAAAAAAACACATTTGCACCTGCATGAATTGTAACACACAACAATTACGGTAAGTAAATGATTGCGACATACATGTGCATACTGACGAACCCTGGATAAGTTTATACCACCCTTTCATATTATACAAAGAGACAAGACGATGGTAAATGGATGATCTAAAAGTGTTGCCTTTTCATTACTTAGTTTCACCACTAGATAGTTTTGCATTGCAAAGCCATTTTGCTACAGTCGCTACCAGCGCTCTGCGAGTCGCGTAAGACGTTATTTATAGAAATCTTATGTTCGTCAATATGCGAAATCGCAGCGATACAATAATAAGAAAATAAACATAGTCACGCTGGTCGAACACTTTTTTACGTTTTATTATTCTGAGGGTTTTGAGCACAAGTGTAAATGGCCACTGGTCTCGATTGCTCAGAAGTTTACTTTTCTCGCCGTAATTAGACTAGAGTAAAATTTTTAATTGCTGACCTCATTTCTTACGCCAGGACGCTCAATTTCTCCTGATGAAACAGGGGGTCGTTCCCCCTTTTGCGTACTTTGCGTGCTATTTCGAACAATAGATATTATGTCCAATCTCTGGTTCTGCATGGACGCTGACGGTTCTGCAAGGACGATGAACTTTTAAGCAATCCCCTAAAAGATATACAATTTAGTTATGTCATAAACATTTCTTTATTCAAATATGCCACAATTGAAAAATTGTATAATTCAGATACAGCATCTCAATTTGTTTTTCCAAATTTGTATTGGAATAATATTTATTTGAAGTGGAAACTTATAGTTTTGACGAATCATGCATGACAAATCGGCAAATATTAAATTCAATGCTATACCCCTCCCCCATTTTTGTGTTTTGCATTTGAATGAAGTATTTTTTCGACACAAAAAAAAAAGATCGATATTTTACCCTATAGTTATATGGTACACCCTACCATGAGGTCACGTCCTCTCATCTCGATCTCCGCACACGAGTGATATGCGACATTCGAATGCGGAGATGAGAATATCGCCTGCGGCCGGAAGTAATCCGTTATAATATTGCATTGTGAGATACAAAAAATTCTAAAACAAAACAAAAAATTGTTTTCGGTTAAATCAATTTTGAGACAGGCCAAAAGAGGTCTCAAACAAATTACATTATTGTCTGCAACATGAAATAATTCATATTCTATAACACGTTTCAGGACAATTTGGTGTTAAATGGGCAGACATGTAAACATAAAAACATTTTCAGCGTTCAATATCACATTTGTCGACATTTTTGAGGTGACGATTTACTAAATTTATTCAAATCTTCAAAGCCCTCCAAAAATATGATTATTTATCAGCGTTATTTTTTGAACAAACAAGATGTAAGGTATAAAATTTGAAAATCTTATTAATATAATTATATTCCATTTCAGTAAAGTGTTTATGAAGGCTTTGCAAATGAAGATCCTTTACATTAAATGGATGCTTAAAACACTAAAGGAAATGATTTGAATTCAATTATTCAATTCATTCACTCAATCTATGTTTGGGAATATGATACCGTTCTCAATATATATGTCACTTTTTATATACAGATTATGACAAACAAAATTATTTAAAGTAAATTTTATAATATTGTGATGATTTGGGGAAATTTGAATACTGTTCATACGAGGGTTATATTTGGAAGCCTCTTTTCAAGCTTTCATTTTGTTTACTTGTTGTAAACCTCGAACATGGAATGCACTCCCTCCCATCTCACATTGCAGGAATTATGAAACGGAAAAGCTTAAAAAAAGAGGTTAACAGTTATCTAGGCGCCTACCCGTCAGCTTTATCGCAATGACAACAGCTGTTAACTCCTTGATATATCTTGACATAAAAAAATAATTAAAAGAACATTTGTTGTTATTTCTTCATAGTGACGTATCAGAGATTACTATAGAGCACTTTTGTATGATAGTGATTGACGATGAGGGCGATGTTATTAACATTTTAAGGCACTTCATGGGTTATATAGGAATGGATAGTCATCTGGAGTTCGACGCTATGAAAGAAAAGGGAGACGTATTATCACTTTTAATGATCTGCGTGCTAGCCATAGCCTTCAACATAAAATTTGCAAAGATTTGAGATAATTTCTCAAAATATCTAGGCTTGTTTGTTTTTAATGCATTTTCATGCTGATTCAAAATATGGTCATGAAAATGTACAATTCTGACATTTTTAAATTTTATAAAAACTTTTGAAACTTGTCGTTTGCAGTCGACACCTGCGTGAAATCATACTAACCCTTACATTAATTAATCTCTTTATACATCTAATATCGTGTTATGTTTATTTATGCTAGCTGAGTACTACATCATAATCATGGTGCTTATAGCAGTGTCCACAGCCATGAATGTTGCAGTTCTAAATATCTTCCATCGACACCAAGATAAAGAGGAAGTAAATGAGGTACGTACACTTTGACCTTTGACCGTGGTCCATAATGCTTTACTTACTCCCGATTCCAGAAAATACATCACTACTTTTGGATAGCTTATACTCAAGATTTTGAATGCTTAGACTCGTGCCAATATTGTAAGATGACATGCAAAATTGAATGTTTTGGCTTATTTTCATTAAAATTGCATAAATATTAAAATTTGACTTATTTTGCCAGTTAGAACTTACTGAAGGATTAGGATATAGCAGTGTTTCGTGGATAAACGTAAATAGAGGTTTTGGACATAATGATATACAAGGTGACCCTCAAAGAACTGAATTTGTTTGGTATTTTAACGCATAACCCAAACATGAATAAATAACCGATGCGGTTGAGGAATATGTCAGCCATACTTTTTCAATTTTGACAATTGACCGTTTCGTTTTTGAAATAAAAGAATTTTTCGAAACTACCTGATTTTCAATCCGTTCCACGCAGTCAAATAGCTATCAATGATAATAGACGCCACGCCATTATGCGCTGATGATGCGCAGTGATTAGCACTCCGAATACAGATCATCGATTGATATTTGAATCTGTGGAAAGGCTTGAAAATGAGGGCGTTTCGTAAAATTCTTATATTTCAAGAACGGTGTGGTCAATTGTCAAAATTCAAAAATTATGTGATTTATTCCTAAACCACACCAGTTATTTAGCTGTATTTAATTGTGGCGTTAAAATACCCAAACAATTAAGGATCCGACGATACGTTTCTTTCAGGAACACCCTGTAGACTCAAATTGTTCGGCATTAAATTTTTAACAGCAAGCAATATCAGCCGATTAAATAAATATCAAGTTTCCACATCAGAGGTCAACGATTTTCTTCTAAGCAGACAGTAGTCAAAATGTAACCACATTGAGAGAAAAAAACCTTTCTAAACCATAGCTTAGTTGAAATTGAGCCATCTTAACTTATTCATCGCATGTAATAAAAGAAGCAGCGATTGTCCGCAGTAAAACCTATACGCTTAAAAGAGATTTAGTCAAGGGCGATGACAAGTATATCCGTTTCGTTAATATCCTCTTACTCGGTTATCTTCTTATCAATATAAAAGATATCCAATTTTTTAGGTCATGATACTTTACACTGTCTGCATTATAGTCCCAAGAAAAAACGCCGAATCTGCCAATATTATTAAAAGATAGATACTTTCTTTTTGCTTGTTAGAAACCGAGGTGAGAAAATGTTTATTGAATCAGTCTGGCCACAAAATAAAATGTCGCTTCAAGCAAACAATGAAATAGCTACTGCGTATTAATTTTGGCGGGAAATAATTGTGAATCGGTCTGTTACCAAGGCAAAAGGTAGCATCTGATAACGACTAGCAGAGCAGATACTGTGTGGTTTTAGTGAGGTGAAGAGTAACTCTGACGAGGGCAGCTTTACTATCATTTGATACAAACAACTTTTTGATTAAAGCACAGATCCGGGACATGGGACATGTAACCTTCGTTAACCTTGGTGTACGATTTTGTGTTTGAGCCAGACAAGACTTTTGTATGTTCGAATGATCCTATCAAATGTCAAAGTTATGGGGCTGAGTCATAGGAGACAGTGCCGTGGTTCAAATCTTTCATATTGCATAACAAGGTTTTTGTAACCGTAACCGATTTTGTAAATCCTATATTTCAGTTTCGGTATTGCCATACGCTGTAGAAGTGACGTCATAATCGGATTAACTACCATAGCAATAGATGAATACAATTTTTGAATATACCGCGCTGCACTGCAGCAGGTTGCACTCATTACCTGTCTTCAATCATATAATAGATTGAATACATTACCGCTCTTTTCAAAGAGACTAATCTTACAGGTGCAAGTGATTAGCATTTCTTTGACATCTATGGTTCAATGCATCGGTACCGCATGAACGTTGTAGTGCGGGGCGATATTGCCAAAATCGTATTCATCTATTGCTATGGTAATTAATCCGATTAACTACGTCACTTCTACGGCGTATACAGGCCCATTTCAATACTCTTTACTTATTATGATCAATATCTCTTGAATTATCTTTGTCTTAATGTGTAGATATTGGGCCATGTGAATGTCGGCATGCCCTAATTAATTAACTGTCACTTTAAAACTAAAGCTCTAAATCGCACAGAAAAAAATCGTAACTTGGCCAACATTATGCTCTGCACTACCAATGGAAATTACTATTATTATTCGATCTCTTTTTCTATTATACAAATATTTACTGCTCATGAGGGATCTGGTGGAATCTATTGGTCCCCGAGGTGAACTGGAGACTGTGAGCCTACTATTTCCCGAGACCGCGAATTTAGAGCAGTAAATATTTGTTTTATATCCTTCATTAATATATTCTTTGTTCATTAATTGGTTAAAATATTAGAAAGGCCGGCTTTATCATACATAGGCCTATGCATAAATCTAAGCTAGGCCCGAGTCAAGGCTAGGCTGGCCTTGCTTTGTTTTGATTGAATGCATGCACATAGGCCTACATGCACAAAGCACGCACCCAGTTGAGTGGCTATTAAGCTTACCGTTGTAATGTTGTAAACCTCTATGCATGTTCTCTGTTATTTCGCCGTCAATATTATAAGATATTGATCCTGATGTAACTTAGATTAGCCTATGCCATGAAACCGCCGTATTTTAGCTGCACTTCTGTGCTGATTGTACCTAGTTGTAGGCCTAGCTGCTTGTGTGCTTCACAAGACAACATGACTTGCTACACATTAAACCGGTAGCGATATCCCGCGTATGTGGCGAGTTGCCTTGACCACTAGGAACTGCGACGCGGCTATGAGGTCATACGCGCTCAGAGGGAGATAGTAAAACTATTTCCCCAAGAAATAGTACTTTGAATAGTACCTCATTCCCTCATCAATCGGCTTTTCCACTGCTTTACAAAATAGCAAAACTATTTTTGGTCACATGACAGTCGTTTAACCAATTAATGAACGAGAATATATTATTGAAGGATATAATAAAAAATATCACATAAAATTGCAATATATTGAAATACACCCTGTATAACAACTTGTTTGTTACGCAATACGCGCAACCCGACAAATTGAATTATTATTCCGCACAAATAATGTTGTTTTAATTCTGTCTACTTGTTGGTGGTTTCTTGTTGCAATAATTTTGATTTAAAAAAATAAATACACCTGCAGCTATTGGGTTATTCCAGTTAAAATCCATTATCCCCCTATTGAAGACATTACAATAATCTACCGCACAGGAGTGTAGATTTCAAATGGAGTCGCCTTACAGATAACACTATTTGAAATTCACACTACCTGAGTGAAAGATCGTGTCTTCCATAGGGGGTGTATGGATTTCAACTGGAATAATTCATTTTGGAGCAGACGACCCTGAATGGGTGGCTCCATTTGAAAATCACAGTCCCTGTGTGGAAGATTAAGGTCATGTCTTCCATAGTGGGTGTATGGATTTCAACTGAAATAATTCATTTTGGAGCAGACGACCGTGAATTGGTGGCTCCATTTGAAAATCACACTCCCTGTGTGGAAGATTAAGGTCATGTCTTCCATAGGGGGTGTATGGATTTCAACTGGAATAATTAATTTTGTAGCAGACGACCCTAAATGGAGGGCTCCATTTGAAATCCACACTCCCTGTGTGGAAAATTAAGATCATGTCTTCAAGTATGGAATTCCGTTGCAATAGCCCAATTCACTTACTTTGTCTGAATTATTGCAGTAGATAACTTATTTGTAATTACAAATAAATATCAAGGTGTCAAAATCAATTAATACCAAATGGATATTAAGGTTAATGTTTTTCATCACGTGCAATGATATATCTATCTTTAACGGAGCACAGCTGCAAAATGGCAAGAAAAGAATACATCATTAATTAAGCTAATTCTAAAAGATTTAAGTTTAATTGATCATTAAGTAGGGTAATGACATTTACAAAAATAAGCAGTCGGGAGTCGGTAATTAATCGTTAGGATTTAACGTTATAGCTCTCCATGTAGGCAAGTGTCTCAAGCAGAGATAACGGGTTTATCACAAAGTGGCCAAATGTTTCTGATAATAGGGAGAGCCCATATATTTTATTCTTTGGATTGTAATAATTTTAAATACGCACCGGTAGTTGGTACATCATTATTAATGATTAAGTAAATCATGAGTACAATTTAGCTGCATATTGTTGATGTAACTTACATAAGCAATTAATTAAATTAATTAACGTTACTTTGAGTATTTTGAGAGCATTTCACTAAAAACACTTTAAAAGATAGCATTTGACAATAGAAACAAATGAGTTCGTTCTTTTGATCGACCATCAGTGCTTGGTCGATCCTTATTTATGAAACCAATTAATTGATTATTGTTAATTGTGATAACAAATGAATTTTAGTGTGTATTGATATTGACCAATATAAATTTAGCATCTCACTATAGAAAAATTATCAAATTCGTGTACATCGTGGAACATACTCTTTGCGTGGCTGTGCGTAGAAAGCAGTTGTACGCAGATAGCCTCGCTAATATGGACGCGTAGAGTAGCGTTGTACGCGCGTGTAGTTAGCATGATTAGTCGCGGAGTAACAAGCGTAGTTGAATGGTCCACGATGTACACGAATTTAATATTTTTTCTATAGTTAGTTGTTAGTTCATTTATAACCAATTGAACAAATTTGGTGCTGGTGCTTAATGGCGTCTTTAATCTAGATATTTGATGAACAGCCATAGGCAGTAATTAAAAATGAATGAATAAGGCAGTGAGTACAAAGCACAGTGCATATCTAAGATATACACAAACGACAGAACTGTTACTGAATTAATTACTGAGGAAGATACGTCACGGTCATTCCGTTCCTTTTAGTAGACCCGATCCGTTACGCTTAAAATATGCGTAACGCATAAGGCGTTAATGGTCAGAATTTGAAGACGTCTTTTGAACAACTTTAAAAGGCAATTCTTTAAAAAGTCAACTACTCTCGTTCGTTTATTTCTAAATAAAAGTGATACGCGATTATGAATGCACCTTTTAGACACCGCTTTTCTACCTTCGTGTAACATCATGAGATAACATCGCTATATGCGCGCGCATAATTAATTATAGCCATTCCAAAATGCCCCGATATTTCGCACATTTTAGGATCTTCTATCAACATGATCAATGTTTGCGTTTGCATGTTTCCAAATCTAAAGTACCACTGTCGCGATTACAAAGGTACTCCTATTAGGTACCCCTATCCTGCCTTCGTGTAAAAGTGTCTTTGTCTTCACTATGTGTGCGCGCATAATTGATTAGCCTATACTCAACTTGATTTATGGTTGTTCCAAAATGCCCCAAAATCTGAAACATATTTAGGATCTTCTATTTTACCAGATCATTGTTTGTTCTTTTAACGCGTTTTATTACTTCTATCCAGGTCCCACGATGGCTTCGAACTTTGGTGTTAAAATACCTTGCAAAGTTATTGTGTATGGAATGTGCGAGAAGAGATTTACTATCAAGAGTTGAACACGAAGAGAAACTAGATGCAAATAGGGTAGCAATGCTTAAAAAACAACGATGGTTAGCGGCAAGGTAAGAAATGGGGTGTGGGGTTGACGGCTTGGACAGGTGTTAGGTGCGCGTAAGTGTTTATATATTATAATAGCGACAAGGCACATATCCACTCAATTAAGAGCGCTCAAGGCACAACATGGTCAAGAACTAGTTTACAGGTTTTGCCTGGGTGGAGTTTGGCTTGTGGGTGGGGGTGTGTTGGGGTGTGTGTTTGGGGATCTAAGCCTAGGGCATGGGTGTGAGGTGCTACCTGTGCGAATTCGTTTTTGTGCGATAATCCAGAAAGAGTAAAGTCTAATTACAATATTATTTTGTAAGATATTTTTGTAATATATCTCTGAGTTCCTAATGAAACATATATACCAGTATATAACATAGCGTATCTATTACAAGTTCAAGTGTGCTGAGTAAGTTAAAGATGAAGTAGCCGCTACACGTACACGCATGTGTACAGGTATATAACATGTGGCAAAATTTCCTAATGTTTGCTTACGGTGTGATCGGGTTTGATGGATAGAGGTGTGACACTGGGTAGTTATGATCATAGAAAATATTTTTCATTGGTATTGCAACAACTGCTAAAAAATACATTGTTTTATTATCAACTGTTAGTGTCAAGGTGTGTGCGCGCGTGGTAACCTACCACGGGCTATTCCGTTTAAAATCTCACACCCCTGTGGAAGGTTTCACTGCTCCCCTGCTATTTCAATTTGTGAGTTGAAAATTGCTGGATTTGGAATGGCTAAAGCTATTGAATGTGGCTGTATTCCAATACCTTCCACAGGGGATATGGTTTTAAATTGAAGAGCCCAATACATTTCGAAATTACACTATAGATTTTTAACCAAACTAAATAGCTCCCTCAATCTAGTACACTCGCATTCCTTCCTTACGGGATATTTCATACGGTAAATTACGGTAAATTTTGACTTTTAAATGCATTAATTTTTCTTCACATCAGAGCCAGAACGGATGGGTACGTTGATCGTGATTTCAACACGTGTGTGAGGTATGCGTTATAAAAACGGACGCATGCCAACTACTATAATACTCCTTGCATCTCTGAGTTATCCAATAAGTTTATCTAGATTACTATGATCAGCTAGTCATGGGCGAGAATTATTCGGTTTTTGTAACTGTGAGCGTCAGTAAAGTCTCAACTTAAATTTACGAAAGCGAGTGTCAGTCAGGCAAAACGCAAAGTGTTGCTCAGTAGTGTACGCCATTTTGTATCAATCCACGATGTTATGAGCCTCGCCTATTATGCACTGATCATAGTAATGTATAATCCAATAGTCTTCTTCAAATTACTCGTTCATTTGGTGATCTTTCTTTTTATACCAAAATACGTTCTTTCTTTTTATACCAAATATAACTTAAGATACCATTTTCTTTTTATTACTTTTTAAATAATACTTTCAAACTTGTTAGTTTTGGGTTAAGTTAATTATTAAGTTGTTTTCGTATTATCCTTTTCTCATTCCTGGTACCCTATATATTCAACCCCTTGACCCGCCTGTAATAAATTGTGCGGTTTGATGTTGTCTCAGAGTTTCCCATTATATTATATATTTATAGTAAATTTCCCGCTAGTACCAAACCCCATAAATGTGATGATTTCTTTACATATTTACAGGTGAAATACTACATTTTATATCTGAGGCAGGTGGAAGTGGTGCACTTTTTACGATGCCTAAAATATTTACTTGTCGTTAAATGACCACATTTACCATTAAAAACGCTATAGTTTGATCAGCTCGTAATCAGCGGGTATTGTTAGGCTTTTATCACTACGCCGAAAAGTAGACATACACTAAAAGTGACATAATTGACATGTCTGGTCTATATTTTGT
Source organism: Amphiura filiformis (assembly GCF_039555335.1). Classification (NCBI taxonomy): domain Eukaryota; kingdom Metazoa; phylum Echinodermata; class Ophiuroidea; order Amphilepidida; family Amphiuridae; genus Amphiura; species Amphiura filiformis. Next base: position 19,762,803 of record NC_092646.1, read on the forward strand.
GTATTAAAGAAAGTAGACAATAGTATAGGACTTCAATTAATAATTTGGGATGTTTCTTGCGAGATGTCACAAGACAATTCTCGAAATAAAATATATTGATATTAATCCGCGATGTTATAAGGCCCACCGATTACGAGCTGATCAAACTATTGGTGTCTAACTTTGGTTCAACTGTAATAATGGGCTATTCAAGTTGAAATCCGTACACCCCCTGAAAACATGACCTTAATCTCGCACTCCATGTGTGGAAGATTAAGGTTGTGTTTTCCATAGATGTGTATGGATTTCTACTGCAATAGCCCAATTATCCGGTTTTTAAAATTTTAGATAATTGAGTTAATTTGTTCCAGTTTTGAAATTAAATTGTAATCTTAAAATTAAATTTTAAGTTTTAAATTCTAATATTGTATCAATTTAATGCATGGATTTCAAAGCAGGAATTGATTGTTGCTGGGTTTCTCTGCCAGAAGTCAATTTGTAGCCTACTGAAATTCCTTCCCACAATACAATATGTGTATTGCGTAACAATTATTACCTGGTGGGAAGGAATTTCGTTACACACTTCCGGTAGAGAAACTCAGGATCCGCATATTCATTTATGTTCCAAAGTATACAGGGTGAGTCTAAATGAAATGTGCCCAACAACAAAGTATAGAATAGATTTATAATCTGTTACCTAACCTAACAAAAATCCTTAATAGTCGGCACAATATTCAAAATATAACAATTGCAGGGGAACCTATACTGGTATGTAGCCTATTGTGTGTTAAAGTTGTATGAATACCTCTTTTTAGTTTACAAGACACCCAGAAAACCAAAATGCACGTGGTTGTATAATATAATTATCTAGAGCCACACTGTCTTTTGTTATGACCTCTGCATATTTTGCCATTTGATACGATACCTGAAAGTGATTTCAGTGTTTTTTTAATAACAAATATCTTGATTATAAAGAACTATATATTATAGAAATTTAACCATTCATATATGAGTATTGCAAATTAAGTTGTTCTGGTACCAATTTTGTTATTTTATACCAACATAGATGCTATAAATCCATAATATAATAAAATAAAGGACTTCAAAACTCAACCGCCGGTTTCGTCCAGTTCTGTCTGGTTGGAGCCGGTTTCTATTGATCTAAACAATGGAACGCGGTTCAACCGCCGGTCAACCGGTGGTCGAGTTTTGAAGCCCTTTCTTTTATTACGCAGTTCTTGGAAAGAACCGCTAGGATATTGTTCAAGAAATCATCACATTAATGTGCTTTAAGGGTATGGTTTTTAGACATAATGTATAATAATTTTCATTTATTAATCGTCTAAATCTTCTTTTATCTCCTTTTACAGATACGGGACATCATACGCTCCATTAATGCATGAAACAAATACAAACTACATCCGTAATTGTACAGATCCTAATATATTAAACTCTTCAATTGACGGCGGTCGTCGCCGTTCAAATCCCCACCAGGACCTTGATGCCTTTGCCGAAAACCTCAGTGATGAGGGAGAAATGAGACTAACTAAACTTGAAATGAGCACAGAAGGTATATTACGACATCTAAAGACTGCCAGAAGGAGACGGATAGAGCCAATAGAGTGCAGAAAGAATGGGCCTTGGTCGCTACAGTCACTGATCGTCTTCTTTTCTATTTTTACGCCTGTTTTACAATCACCATGTCCTTAGTTATTTTGTTTATCAGACCGAGTTTACAGCATTTGGATGAATTTGATCTTTATGACTATGTGAATTGTAACAGTACAAGTCAGATACAGGATAATGATTATTATGACTGGTAATACAAAGAGGGATGTTGAATTTATTCTTATTGATGTACAACAAGGAGGTTAGCAATGGATTCAAAACTCGAACGGCGGTTTTTGCTTTTCTAAACAATGGAAACCGGACGGAGTCAATCGCCGGTCGACTTTCGATTTCACCCCTTAGGCACCATATCTAATTTGGTCCTATAGAACTATCGGTACCCGGTTAGGTACCGATGATTCTTAACATCACTCCCTGGAGATGTACTAAATTGTATCAAGCCAAATAATTAACACTCGCATAGTGTTATTGTTTTTCATTTAAATAAAACAACGAATGTACGGTACGAATGTAATGTTCAGGGTACGATCAAAAGAGCCATCGGTACAACAAGATGTTGTGCCTTAGTAAAAGGCAAAGATCAAAGGTAAATGTCCATAATATCAAATCATTATTGATGGCCACTCGTTCCTTTTACATGCATGGTGGACACAATGGGATGACGCTACACGAATTAGGTGGGCAAAGTCTTTTTTGAACTTGCCTGGTTTTGCTCACTTGAATCACTATCCTCCTATTGTGTACGCGTTATATCAAAATTGCTAATGAGGTGCAATGTTCTTAACCCGGGGTTCTTAATTTACTTTCCAAAGTGAAAGCTGTGAAATCTTTCAAGCAAGCGCATTTATCACGTAATGCCGTACACTATTTGTTAGAAATGGTGGAGATAGAACAATGTCAGCCATGTCTGCCATCTTTACGTGTTGCTCATGAAACGAAAGATTTCAAGGCAATAATTCGGGCCTTGCCGGCGGAGCACGGTTTTAGTTCCCAAGTGTAACGATACCTTTGTGCCAATATGATTTTAACAGCGTTACGCACTGAGCTAAACGGATAACCTCCTTGGTGTAAGATCAATTTTCAAACCTGTAGACATTGTTAATCTGGAAGAATTGAAGATTGTGTGCGGATCGCATTGGGGTGAACGAACGGGCAGTAAGATGTGTATTACTATTTGCGTTTAATTACGTAAAATGTATACCTAATTGAACAAACTCTGAGATCTGTGCTTCCGCTGGGTATTGTGCAAGTCGTACTACTAACAGTGTCTCAAGAATGAACTCTGATCTAAGCTAGAAGAAACTCGTATTTAATATTTAGTGTAATGAGTCTTGTATGTGCACTAAACGCTCTTCAAATTTGGACAGCAAGGTATTGTAGTTCATGAATGGTTGATCAATTTGAATACATGAAGTGTGTTTTTAAATGTTGCTTGTGACTACGTGGTCGCTTTTGGGTGTGAAGTGAGCTGTATGTGTAATAAGGAGCGCGAGAGATAACTCAACACATTTCTTATGGTACTTTTACGGCAAGGAACATATAATGTACTTTTTGGTGGTCTAACCTTTTGCTGGTTTCATACTTTCCTGCCACTCCCGCTTTTACGATGATTTTGCTTACTGCGCAGTCGCAACAGAAACGGTAACAGATCGGCTAGGAGTTGAATTCAAGTAGAGTCGAGAGAGGTGCCACTCTGACGTATAAGAACAGGATACGATATTTGGTTAATGAGCCCGGTGCTGAGCGGCAATATTGGCATTCAGGCTCATGCGGCGCCCCGTGCCACTCCGCTTGCAGAAAAGTGCAAGCGGAATGATGAAGCGTCACGCCGCTTAGCGGCAGAAAGTATGAAACCAGCAATAATGTCATAAGGTGAAGGATGCTGGTGGCTTTATATGTTCCAGTCGGTAACGACAGAAAAAGCACGTAATAGAGTTTAACTAACCCAGTCAACAGGAAAGGTTATCGGTAAGCTTAAGTTTACAGATGATCCGTCAGAGACAGTAATAACTGAAGAATTATGTCTGGTCTGAGTATACGAATCATTTGGGGTTTTGAAATGTGAATAATTTTGTCGGTACCAAATCTCTGTAGACACGCGCCGTATTTGTTCAGATTGTCTTGAAAATTATTATTGAAGTAACTGCACTTAAGATTTACCGCTAAACCACTGGTACGAGCAGACGGTACAATTGACCGTAGGTGGCGCTACAGTACTTTTTGGTGCCAGGTTAATAACCTATTTTTTCCAAGCTGTGAACGACAAGTAGAATAGCCACATTTCCGTTGTTATCCCTCGAGTGGGAATATTATTTCTTGTACCTTGATTATTTGGGTAAGAAAGAGCAACATTCGCCAAATGCTCATGAGAGACGAAGCCACTACCATGAATAAATAACAGTAGCCTATCTTGCGCAAACTCTTGTCCTGTTAGAAAATGAAACACCATACAAACATATAAGGTTAACGATGGAAGTGTTTTTTTAATCATATTGTTTAATCATTAAATATTTATCTATTAAAACAAATATTATTTTTGATTGACGAATATGGCATTAAATAATTTCGGTATTATATATCACCATGGGGAACGGTATGACGTATTAAATGTAAAATCACTTTTTAGTAATGTTGAAAACATACCTGGTTTGTTTAAAAGTCAACTTTCTCTTTTCACATATTACTGAAATTTACGTGACATGGCTATCACAACAACACGTCTGGTTGAGAGTTAATTAGTTCCAAAAAGGGTTTCTTTTTCGTAATGTAATTTATCAGATATGCTCTAAAGGTAACGTTTTTCCCTGAGACCGAAGATAAAAAATCGATAAATAAAAAATGAAGTGTTCGATTATTTAAAAGGGACGGTGTAGTTTGAAACATCACGGTATCTATGAGGAGTTTTGATGCAAACGCCGATATAACATTTTCACAAAGTTTTTGAGGTGAGACCACTAACATCTGACTTAGCCTATAATGTTAGCTTTAAATGCCTTAAATTGAGAAAATGGTTATAACTGTTATTGCATACCATGGAGTGTAAGCACCACTGTTTGTTATTATTAACTAAATAAGAGGGCGCATTTTTTTTCAGCCTAATTTTCATAGTTAGTAACCTCGCCCTCGTGTTCGACGAATCGCCTGCAGCACTTCACGTGTTAAATGTGCACGGTTTATAGCAAAATAGTTATTCGTCTCTCTACCAAATTCATAACGAATTATGTTTAACCTATAGCTGTTTTCGTTAAGAGTGTGCCATTTTTATACGTAACTTTGCATTGAGTAGAGCACTGGTAATGGAAATTGGTTGGTAATACAGTACAAAACTAACAAATGCCGATTATCGACTATCATGTCGTAAATATTACCCGTAGTGCGGTTGCGTGTAACTTGGGTGTGAACGAATGTGTGTATGAAGATAGCTAACAGGATTAGTAGGTATGATCACTTGAGTGAACGTGAACGTGAACGCGTGACGTTAATAGGCATTTTTCAGCAGCTGAAATTAGTTCAGAAATATGTCACGTGAGGTACACAACTAAACACAAACACGTGGTGTGGTCTGATTGTTCACACCAATCATGAACCGTATTCTTCTTGCTTGACGCGGTGTCCGCTCCGTGGTCGAATACGCATTCAAATTGGTTGGACATACTTTGATGCTAATGAAGTGATCAGTGCTTTTGTAAAAGTCCTCCTGAAAAGACTATATATAGTGCCATTCAAGATTGCCGATTGGTGACATCAACATCACGTGACATCGCGAGTTTGCGTACAGTGTTCTATGCTGTCTATTATTTTCTTACGTGAACGCGGTACGTGAGCACATGATATCACGTGATAATGATGTAGCCTCGTCCACGTACGAGAACTTTTGCTTGTCAACATAGTCAAGAATGTGAGTGTAAAGGAACAAGAATGCGAGTTGTGTCTGCAATGATAACATAATTCGTCGTTAGGCCTGGGAAAAGTCTCATGCCCATTCCACCTTTGAAATCAAACCTCTTTGTAAAACTTTGCCCATTTTGAAAACCTCATTTTATTTGCGTGTTGAGAGGAAACGCCTTCTCGGGATTCAGGTATGCGATTTTGTACAGATTGTTTTTCTCTAATAGCTATAGAAGAAACAGATATATTTCCAGATTGGTGTGCGGAATGGTGTGTTTGCTAAGCTGCGAGTGACAAAATGAAATATATTGCGTGGTGGTACTGGTGTTTGTTAATGATGCATTACACGAGAGTGGGGTGTATATGTAGGTGATTTGTGTACTGGGTGGGGGTGCGTGGTGTGGGTGGATGAGTGGTGCGTTTGGTGTGTGTTTAATGGTTGTGCGTAATATTATGAGAACTGTATGGATTTGTGGTTTGGGGTGGGTGTGTGGTTGTATGGGATGTAGAGTTGTGTGAGGTGTGTTGAGTGGGCGATGCGTGCGCAAGAGTGTTCGTAAGGAGGTGGTTGTGGGGTGTGTGTGCTTGTCTTTATTTGTAAGACGGTGTGAGAAGGGGTGTGCCGATATTATTCTGAGAGATTATGTAAGTGTAAGACTATGTGGTGCGAATGGAGAATGTGTAAGTATGTAGAGGTTCGTACGCAGTGGATATGATTTTGTATGTAATTTTTAGTGTGACGGTAGATTGTGAGAGTATGAGACTGCTATGTATGTGGACAAATGTATGAAACGGACAATCAGAGCTTAACCTCGATTTATCAAGGTATGTTTTGGTTACATGCTTTAAATCACATATGCTGTGCTATTTGGGACTAAAGGATATCTACCGAATGTGTCGCTTTTATCCGATGATACCAAAATAATTACCAACATTCCTTATGTAATGTTGTTATAATCGCAATTTGTAGCTAAATTTTGAAAGGAAAGCACTATTCTAAATCTATGAACTCAATTGATCTTTTCCAAGAAGCCTTTGTGAGTTGACCTGTAATGTCGTCACACCGATGCGCACATCGTTACTGCGCACTTCACGGCTTTGAGATGTGCGGTAACGATATTCACTAAACAATGTACGCACATCGGCGTGACGTCAAATGACGACATCACAGGTCTACCCCCAAAGGCTCATGGGATTTGGTGAAAAAGCCAATATCTCTTATTTTGGTAAGATCGCAATCGCTGGGCTTCATCCAACCCACACTCGAAGTTTAATTGACCACACTACCAAGGATAAGGTAGTAAAAAATGTTTCGCCAAATGACCCTGCAAGGGATGGACTTAAGCGGTTTAGTGCACCGGAATATAAAAAACTGTTGTCCCTTCCTCCTTCCCCCACCTTAGCTTTGGTAAGACGAGGGGTAATGCAGCAAAATGGTGACGCCATCTTTTTCGGTTAGAGCTTTCAATGTATACATTAGTGTCAGGTCAGATTTTCTTAGCTGTGAGTTTTTCCTAAAAGGAATGTTTGTATATTATGACAGTAAGAGTACGATACAGTATTACGTAAATGTATGTATTGAATGTGGGTAATATAAATCAGACAGCAACATATTTCAAGGTATTTTAAATCATTATCAACTTAAAACTTCACTGAGTTATCGATTATGATATTATGTGAGACAAAAGAAGTATTGAGTACCTGTATTAATTATAGTTGTAAAGCACTTTTTATCGTATGTAAATACATATTTGTGTCACTGTTACTTTTCCAGCTAGTGTCGTTTTTCAATATGGGAATATTAAAACGGGATTGTACTTGTAAATAGTTTGTATTTCAACATGTGTAGTTATTGTCTTCCGCTTGTGAATTGATGAAATGAAAGTACAAGAAAACCATAATGTTCTTAATCGAATCGGATAGCAATGTTTGCCATGTATTTTTGTGGGACTTGAGTGCACATCAGACACATCAAATTGCATTCTGAATACAAGGAAATTTTGTCCTAATAATTTTTTTTAATTTGCAATACAATAAATATGTTAGTTAATACAATACAAATATTATGGCAATTTAAAAGTCTTAATAAAAATTGATATTTTTGACATTATAACAGTCCTCAAAGTAAACTTTATAAATCTAATGTTCTTAAAGTGTATGTAGCTGGAAGGAAAAGCCGTCCATCATTTTACAATTTTGACCTGTCATATTGAAGATATACATTTTTGTATGTCATTTGGGGGCAAAAATGAATATCTTCAAATTCGGATGGTATTGCTCAGAAATCAAAATCATTTGTTATCAGAATCATCAGGACATTCCTAGGCTATTAAGAATGCAATTTGATGTGTCTGATATTCTTTCAGGTCCCAGAAAACATACTGTGCAAACGTTGCTATCCGATTCCTTAATTAAGAATACCTTACTATTCTCCATTGTACCTGCCACGAAGACAGGTATCTTACCTTCTCTATGGCTCAGACACAAGACTTGTCCAATAACCCTATCCCTTGCATAGTACACGTTGAATACAATTACAAAAGCCAAAGCTGAACGAGATCATTAACATTTTCCTATATTCATATACCAAAATAAGCAAATGAGATACACTTTTATGTTGTTAAAAAGACAAAAGGTGCACTATTAATTTGATATCTAATCGTATTGTGGTAGGACAGAAAATTGGGCTTTTCGTGACATGTTTATAATCTCTTGTAATTCAATTTACGGTACTATAGTCTGTATATCACCGGCACTAGCTTTGAAGTTCAGCGTGTTCTGCATTAGCTTGGCGTTACTTGGTGCGTGTATATACTTTTACTTATACTTTTGGAGTGAAATCGTTCAAGAAATAAAGACACGACGATCCAAAAACCCAAGAAAGATGCAAATTCAAAGTTGCAGTTTAGCTCCATGCCTATTGATTTGTAAACAAATCGTCGTCAAGAGAACTAAAGCCGTGCTTCCATTGATTAGCATGGTAAAACCGCCGTCGTGCTTTCATTGATTATAACACAAAAGTGCAACTTTTGATTTCGTTTCTTCCTTAGATTTTAACTCGCCGTTTCTTTAATTCTCAACCAATTTCAACAATTAAGGTCTTAAAAAAGAGCTAAAGAGTACAGGTGTTGGCTGCTTGTTTTAATTTTGACAAACAGCGTTTTTCTATTGGAATAAAAAGCCGGCTTTAATCCGGTTTGGGGATTAAAAATTACCAGTAGAAAATGTCGCCCTCCGGTATTTGGCCGCGAATGCCGGCTAAACTTTCTCCGCTATTTCGCCGGCATTTATCCTTCTAAAACTAGGATTTTTTCCGGAGAGGAGAGCCGGCTTTCGTCAATAGAAAACCACAGCCTCCATATTCCGGTTCGCCACAGTGGAGTACGCCAGGTTTAATCGCGATGTGGGGGGATGACAACCGGCAAATATGCAAATGACATCAGCGGCATCGGGTATTTACCCGATATTTAGCGCAGTAGAAAATCACGGTGAGCAGGAATATTCCGGTTTAATCTCTAACCGGAATGGTTCTTTATTATACCGTACGTTCAATAGAAAAACGCTGATATTTATCTTTGTTTAGGATATGCAGCAGGTATTGACATAACTGGTACCTTAATTTTTTGGCTTACTGTATATCAATACACGGTGTTATGAGCAGCATCCGTCAATAATGAGGCGTACGCGTATGCTTCAGAAACGAGCTGAAAACCCCAAATCTTCCGTTTCGTATAATGACGGATGATGTGGCGTAAGGTACTAAAAGACACTAAAAGTACGATATGCTCCGTTTCACATAGTGGCGTACGTGCGACCTAAGCTTCAAAATCGTGCCGAAACCCATACATATTCCGTTTCACATAGTGATGTATAAGTTTAGAGCTAGATATATCCTATAAAAGTTTTTCCTTATTAACTATTTAAGTTACAATTTAATCGTTCAACTAAATTTCAAATGGAATCGGTCCACTGAGAGATAATATTGGAGGAATACTGACTATGTTATTAGTAGCATATCCTTTTTTTCTCGGAAACGTATTTTGCAATTATCCTGCACGTACTATATGTTGCGACCGACGAAATCTTTGACTATTGACATCAAAAAGGTTGACTGTTGACATGATTCACGGACGTGTATAGAAACAGAAATCGGGCGTGTAGAAACTAAATTGAATCTAACTATTCTGTACAATAGATAGGATTTGCAGAAGAGACCTACCATAGAACAAATGTGGATAAAAAAAGTGTGAAGATCAGCGCTACAAAGGGTCCCTTGACAAACATCGTATTTAAGGTTTTACTTTCATGGAGTGAAAAACGTACGAGAACCTCTCAGGGCTTCCCTTTAATTTAGTGCTCTTTGAGCACTATTGGGTATTGCTTGTGCTTTTGCCAAATGTAATAAATAAATAAATTTGATTAAACATTTCGAAAAATTAAATGAGTATGGTCCGATCAACAGCCATCTTCCCTTGTGAAATATAAAAGCAGAAAAAAGTTCTTTCGGTGTAAGACAAAGTGTATCAAAAGTAGGTTAACACGCTTATGACAAACACAGTGTACTATGGGACCTTTGTCCCATAGGATATTGGGCTGTGTTAGTGTATCATGTTTTTCACTGTCTGAATTTAAGATCCTGAGACTTATTAAATCAAAGTAGGGAGAGGTTTTATGTTCTTTTAACAAGCAAAGCTCTGTGAAAACAAAGGAGATGAGAGTGGCTTTTACAAGATATCCGTGTGTAGTTATCTTGATGGATTTCTGCTGTTGGATGCCATTGACAGTCAAGTTAGCTCAATCGATAAGGCGTTCGACTATGGTGCGAGAGGTTGCGGGTTCGAACCCTGGCGGTGCCTAGTGGAAAAAGTGAGTTCGCTTGAAATTCCCCTGGACAAGGAACTTGTTGCTAACTTGTTGCTAATTTGTCTCGTTGAAACCCGTACGAAACTCGGGGAGCTGATCCTGGTTGCGAAGGTTATTTGTGGAATGTCTAGGGTGTGCGCTCTTGAAGCAGCAAAGTCCCTGGAATGATGTGGGCCGCAGTGGTCAGCGACAACCTGTAAAGTGTGCTGAGGCTTGTGGATCAACGTCTAGGCGTTGTTGCTGTGTGTAGCGCACTATAAATCACTGCGCTTTTTTTCTCGTGCGGTGTAACGTAAATGCGATTATTATCAGACCAAAAATGTATGTGTAACCCGGGTCTATTTCGTCCAATTACATGCACTTTCAGTGACTAAGGGATAGCGTAGACAAAATTTGTATTTTAAAAATGCAGCAAAACTTTGTAAGACTTGGGTAATTTATCAATTCTTAATATGTAGGTCTATATTATGTTCTTGTTTTATGTAATTAATTTAATTGGATCTTTCACGACTACATGAGGCACCAGTTTTTGGGTGATCCTCGATTCTTTCTCTATTTCAGATTACTCTCAAAATAATAGTATGATAAGATTAATCTTTCAATGAACTAATTTTAAATTGTGTGATTAGGGTGTGTCATGTCCCACAAAGTAGTGCTTCAAATACTAGAATATACATCTAATATAATTATATTCAATATTCCAATGCTTTTTGTTTCGCGAATTTGAGCACATCTGCAAGAAAGTCAACAACATCGTTGGATATATTTAAGGGTCAAGGGTCAAATCATTTTCTCACCACCATCCACCACTTTACCAATATTTAGTTCGGGGTAAAAACTATCAATTTAGGTTGATAATTTTTGTATAATAATAATATTTAGTAAGAAATAAATTTGTATGTGATTAATTCAATGACAGAACTATGCTAGTATCTTTAAATGGCAAAAACGACGGGTTCATTTAAAAAACATCGTATAGATTTCACAAAGTCGCTTCATGTTCATGTTGTTTAGACTGCATATCGATAAAACTCCGATTTATTACTGTAGTACTCAACTGTTGTCTTGGTTTCTTCATGCACCGTCCGAAAAGCGCTTCCCAAAATGCAGACCTATAATACTCATTACTTGCTGTATAAATGATTCCATTTGAGCATGAGTTGACAAACAGTAAACTACGTCCAATAAAAGTTAGTGTTCCTAATTGTTGTGTTGTGAGTAATCCTTTTCCAGTCAAATTTAAAGCTATAAAGTGCAAGAATACAATGCGAGAACCAGCCTGACATGTGAAAAATACTATGCCGTTTATTACAAGCATGCGAGCAACCTGGTGTTGTGCTTTCTTCGAACGCGCATTTGCTACGCTGGAACAAGCAGTAACAGTTTTGCTAAAATCGCGCTGCTTCTTCAGAGTTATCAAAATCTTCATGTACATGTAAGCATTTCCAATGAGCGCAATGAAGAATAAAATAACATAGAGACCTCGCGTCCAAGTTTGAAACTCAGGTACACGTGTCGAACAAAAACCAACGATTCGAGGAAAGTTTTGGAACATTTCTGTATCAGGCCATATAAAACAGTATGATATATATTTTGAGTAGTCTAACGTACATATGGTACCGAATAAAATACTTAAACCCCATGTTATTGAGGCAAGATTCTTTGTGCGACGCATAGTATTTACGCGAAAATGCTTTAGTGGATAGCAAATACCACAGTATCGCTCAAAAGTGACTAAGCTTACAAATCCAATAGACGCAAAATACGATGTTAGAGGTATCACATAATATGAAAAGCAACCGACAGAATTTCGTAGATACCCTTCATCAAGGCGGACTACTGGTGATAGAACCAATGAAGCAATGTATGGTGGTATCGCCCGCAGGAGAAATATCAAATCAGCAATGCTTAGATGCGACAAGTAACAGTTGGTGATTGTTTGTAGTCTGGGTACCATCTTAACGGAAAACAGGAAAATGCAGTTTATTGCGATACCAAGTAGCATGAGGCACGGTATACCAATCATGGCGACAATAACTTCTGCATCTCTGTATACCCAATCCAATGCGGCCTCAGCTGAATATGATAGGTTAATGTTTGGTATTGAAACACAAATACTATCCTGTACATCTGCCATTCTCTGTAAACTATTGGTATGTACACAACAGAGCTGTAACGAGTCAAGTAATTTAAAGGTCGAGTTGAGTCATTTCTAGCAATAGCTCGAGTCGAGTCGAGTCAAATGACTCGAGTCACTGTACATTCTCTATGGAGAAAATTTCAAGATCCGGGTCGAGTCATTCCATTTTTGAAAAGTCGAGTCTCGAGTCATGACTCGTTAGAAGTCTGGTACAAAACATAATAATTCCAAAAACAGCCCTCGCATAAGTTTTGAGATTATCGGTAATAAAGGCACGGCTAACAAACTCATGTATAGACATAATACTCAACTCAGGAATAAAATTTGATAGCGGTTCCAGATTTGCAACGCTACTTTTTACATAACCAAGCATTAATTTAATTTTTCTAACCTTACCAAGATAAATTCATTAAGACATAATGTTTTTTCTACTCTAAATTGGTCACATTGAAATGTCCAACAATAATAAACTTAAATGTGAAACGAAATATCTCATTCCTGCCTTTGTTATGATTAATATGTTAATAATAATAATAATAAAACACTATATGTATTAAAAGCTAAATGCAAAACGACCTTGAACACAAAAATACAAATGAAGTTACACAGTGTAAGGATACCCAACGCAGTCGTTAACCCTGCGTGATTTACTTGCTGGGTCCAGTTTGCTGGTTGATCCAATAATGCATTGTTCAAAGACCACTAAATTAAAAGGATGCCTAAACAAACAAAAACAAAAAAGACAAATGGGGAAAAACTAACTACAACAAATGGCGGTTAAAACGGTTTTGAATAGTAGCACTCTTCGATTGGATCAGCAAGATAATTTCACATGGTGGCCGTGTATGGTTACAAGTAGTGTTTGGTATTAAGTGTCTGCACACGGGGATCAATGACACAGCTGTTTCGTTCCGGAGATTGGATCTGGGTGTGGTTTGTAAGGAGTTGGAGAAGCACAGAGTGAGCTTATATACAGATGCAAAACAGTGGCAACGATCCGACATTTTTAAGGAGATGGTGGTTGGCGTCGAACTGGAGGTCATCGTTGATAAGATTCCAAGAGAGGATGACTCAGCTGGGCAGATTCAAGCCTTAAGTGCTCATAGTGCCATTGATGTTGTGCCATGTGATGTTCCCATGCTCCAGGACTGGCTGAAACAGGGTAAAGTAAAGCATATGGCTGGTTGTTGAAGAAAATGAGCTCATAGGAGTTCCAGTACCTGTCGATAAGCCAATGATTATCTGGCTTTCTTTCAGAGCTCAATGCGAAGGTTCTGGAGTAAAATGTTGAGGAATTTGACAGATAAAACCCTGTCGATAATTTTTCTACTCATGGTGCATGAGCTCTAACACTGACAAAACACTCGTTTAATTTGTTTGAAATGACAATAGTTTGGTCTTGTTGGCACTGGTCGTTATATGATTACAGGTTGACCCTCGTGACCCGGACGTTCATATCGCAAACCGTATGTACGTTTAAAATATATACATGAAACAAAAGACACCAAGATAGAAGTAGTCAATATAACACATTAACATGTATACAGCATTATGAACATAAGAAATTCCAAAAATCAAATTTTACACAATACAAATAAGTAAATCAATTCCCCTGTACCTAGTCCGTGACACAGCATGATGAGTCTACGGACATATGCACGCTACACCTTGAAACAAGTTTTCAGCGATAAAGCAAGAACAAATTTTCTCCATTCCCAAGCGCGTAAATGTGACCCGTTCTGACAAAACCAGGAACAAGTCGCATTTTTGACATTTCATGATTTGAATAGAAATAAAAGCACAGGACAATAGGCTTCAAAATGATACCAAACTTATATACATAGCATCAATACTTTTCAAGATATGGATAATTTTGTAAATGATACCTTGATATTTTTGCAAAATTGCTAGTCTGAGTAATGTGCTAATTAGTTCCCTGCCTTACACAGGATTGAATTGGAATTATCATAGTTCAACTGTCAATAAACCTCTTTTTAATAAGTACTTTTAAGTACTTTCAAGTCCACTCAAGGTCATGAAATTAAGAATTCAAAAAAAAATTGATGGGCATGTCGTCTTTCAAGGCCTAACTCAAAAACATGCCTGGCGACTTGTTCCGAGTTTTGTTGGAGCTGGTCACAAATATTAAACGGTTTCTTTAAATATTTTACAAAGTCACTTCATGTTTCCCAGATGGCTTATCGGTAGAATTCTGTTTTGACGCTCTAATCTTTAACTGCGGGTTAGGATCGACAGTGCACCGTCCGAATAATGCCTCCCAAAATGCAGATCTATAATACTCATTGCTTGTCGTGTAAATGATCCCATTTGAGCACGAGTTGACGTATAACAGACAACGTCCAAGAATTGTCAATGTTCCTAATTGTTGATTTGTAAGTAATCCTTGCCCGGTAACATTCGCAACTATAAAATGCAACACTACAACACGAGAAACAGCCTGACAACCGAAAAATATTAAGCCGTTTATTACAAGCATACGGACAACTTGATGCTGTGCTTTCTTCGAACGCGTATTTCCTATGCTAGAACAGGCAGTAGCGGTTTCGCTAAAATCACGCTGCTTCTTTAGAGTTACTAAAATCTTAGTGTACATGTGCAAATTTCCTACAAATGCAATGAAGAATAAAATAACATAGAGACCTCGCGTCCAAGTTTGAAATTCAGGTACCCGTGTCGAACAAAAACCAACGATTCGAGGATAGTTTTGGAACATTTCTGTATCAGGCCATATAAAACAGTATGATATATATCTTGAGTAGTCTAACGCACATATGGTACCGAATAAAATACTTAAACTCCATGTTACTGAGGCAAGATTTTTTGTGCGACGCATAGTATTCACACGAAAATGCTTCAATGGATAACAAATGCCACAGTATCGCTCAAAAGTGACTAAGCTGACCAATCCAATAGACGCAAAATACGATGTAAAAGGTATCATATAATATGAAAAACATCCGATAGAATTTCGAAGATACCCTTCATCGCGGCGAACTGGGGATCGAACCAATGCAACGATATATGGCGGTATCGCTCCAAGAAGAAATATCAAATCTGCGATGCTTAGATGCGACAAATAACAGTTTGTAATCGTCTGTAGTCGAGGTACCACCTTAACGGAAAACAGGAAAATGGAATTTGTTGCGAAACCAATTACCATAAGGCATGGTAGGGCGATCAAGAAGGCGACAACTTCTATATCTTTGTATATATATCCATTCCAAAGCTGCCTCGGATGAATATGTTAGGTTAATGTTTGGTACTGAAACACAAATGTCTTCTTGTACGTCTGCCATTTAAATAGACTTTTCTTCAAACTTGGTTGTCCGACACAACAAAACAACACTAGCTCAAAGCCGCATATTTTTGCGAATTGCCGGTTATGAAATCGCGGAATAACTAGATATCGATTGTAAAAGCTTTAGTAAATAATTATTGAATTTGTCAAAGTCCACCAAAATTAAAGACACGAACGATTGGTGCAAGTTATGAAAAAATAATATATCTCAATACAAACAATTTGTTGTCTCTTCAGTCCTTTGCATAGTGGTTTTATTACGAGTAATAACCGCATATTATATCATACATTTGGTTTCATTGCTTTCAATATTTTCTCCGTTTCGTAGCAACCTGCATATAAAAGAAAATTAACGATTCTGCTTCATTTGTCAAAACAATTACCAAGCAAACACAAAACGTTTTCCACGTTATTCGCAAAAGGTTAGAAAATATTGCCAGAAATTGTTTAAATGTCGGGTTATATAGAGGGTATGTAAAGGGTATAATTTTTATAATATTCAAAAACATTTTTTGAAAACTTACTATAAAATATTCTCATGTTCTGTTATTTAAAGCGTTGACAAAATATTTGGCAAAAAAAATTTTTTATAGTGTGTTTTCACACAAAAGTAACTGGTTAGCAGGTCAGGGAGAAATTAGACAAACAAAGATTGTGGTCGCAGAACAGATCCCTGGGGAACTCCAGACACAACGGGAATTTTATTGGATGAAACAAAATGGACAGAGCTTTGTCTAACGCTTTGTTAGACAAAATGAAGTCCTGAGCACAAGAAGACCGTAAGTCCACTTGGCCCCTCAACATGTATACACTCAAGTTGCGTATAGTTTCGTATAGTTTGGTCATGTTTTATACATGTTCAGGGGCCAAGACAAATCTTTCACAACCTGTCATGATGTTTTCACACTGTATTAAACATTATAAAACCCTAAGAAGCTATACGTAACTTTAGTGTATACATGTTGAGGGGCCAAGTGGACTTACGGTCTTCTTGCGCTCAGGTCTTCAAATGGTCTACACCAGCTGAGGAGCGGACAGAACCAAGATAAAGTTTCTGTAGCAATGGGAAAGTTTCAGTGGTAACGGCTTTTGTTTAAACTGTCGATCGGTGCGGCGACGTACTTACACAAGACAGAGAATTCTACTGAGGTGTTTCTCACCCAGTTTAGGCTCCAAGCAGCCACCCACCCGGCACCCTGCTCATGGAGGGCAGTTCCAGTGACCAGGATACTACCACGATCGGCCGCCCTGAAGGGCTATGGCCAAAACAAATATTGTTCTATAATACCTTAGTGGTTTATGAAACAAAGGTACCATTTGCGCGTAGCCAGGGGAGCGGGGGATTGCCCCCAACCCAGATATTTTTCAGGGATTAAAGCAAGAACAAGTCTTGAGCTGCCACTGGTTAATCATCAGAATCAGGTCTAATCAAC
Organism: Amphiura filiformis; assembly: GCF_039555335.1. NCBI lineage: Eukaryota > Metazoa > Echinodermata > Ophiuroidea > Amphilepidida > Amphiuridae > Amphiura > Amphiura filiformis. The sequence goes on from NC_092646.1 coordinate 19,780,054, forward strand.
TAGGCCGGTTGCAGCCGAACACGGGGCACACCTAGCCGCTGTTAGATTGTAACATTCACCAATATTATCTCAGCAGTTCCCTAAATTCCATTGGGTAGAAGAAGTTTTTGATAAATTATCGCCGATTTTGAAAGCAGGATGAAATCGGAGGTCCCGATTATGATACAATTTCAAATGTAACTAAATAATACAATTGCATACAAATACAATATTATAAGTAGGGCCTACAACATGATAAAAGCAAGCACACCAACATGGTAAAATGTGACCAAACTATCCGGCACACAAACGCGTTCATGATGCAGTCATGTCTACAGTAGAATTCATCTCGACCTTTGCAGGACTTAACCCCATTAAAAGCTATTAAACCAAGATAACACTCATTGAAACAGCTCAACTGATTAAATCGGATCTTCTCTGGTTGTGCACAAGTGACTGTTTTCATGTGCGATATCGCAATAAAGCTGATATTCATAGCTTCAGTTGGGTAACCGATTATAAAGGAAACGAAAGGAAACAATGTTATGTGTGGCTTTGTTCACGAAATCAGACAATGTCGTGCTTTTGTAAACCAGCATTCTTGAAAATGAGCAACATAATGATTTTTGACTTAACACGGTTTAGAAATAATTTCTTCATATTTTTGGTGTTATCTGTCGTTTACATATCCTTCCTAAAACACCAAAGTACGAGTATTTCCAAACATCTAAATTTGCTAAAAATTTAGGACATGTTACAAAACTATATTGTCTAGAATTTTAGAAGAGTACTTTTAATATTGGCCGGTTATTTTTTCACACAGCGACGTTAACTAGGCAATGTACTATTACCTATAACATTAACTAAAACACCAAAGTACGAATATTTCCAAACATCTAAATTAGCTAAAAATTTAGGACATGTTAAAAACTATATTTTCTAGAACTTTAGAAGAGTACTTTTAATATTGGCCGGTTATTTTTCACACAGCGACGTTAACTAGTCATATCCCCATACTGTTAACGTAGGGCTATTTGTAAAAAGGTCACGCGTCAATGGGAAAGAGCACTGTGTATTGTGTATAGGAAAACGGACAGTAACTGCAGTATGTATAACCATGAGAGGAATTACCAACCCTTGCACTCATCACTTGCGTACAACAAGATTGATGAAATTTGAGCGCTATGAATTTAAGCAAGTGCCGCTTCCATGAAATCTGCTATATTAGCAGCTTTAACAATTTTATCAAGAGGCAACACCTGTGTGATTCAACTCAAGGTCTCTCTTTTATCTATTGACCTCAAACTTTTATAATAGCGTCTCTGACATAATGTGAAAGGGACTGTCCAATGCTTTATTGTGAGGAGGCGGGAGCTTTAAAAACACGGCTTCTGAACACAACATAATGCGCGAACATATTTCCGGACAAGGAACAATGGCCTATAATACAGACAACTGCCTGGCAATGACGTCACATCAGTCCATAGTATGATCAGAACATTTAATACTCTGGTGTTCATTTACAATATGATCAGTACTAAAAGTTCAGAGCGATTTTTTATTTATTTTCTAAAATTAAAATAACCACTTTTCAGCGGGAATTTTTGTAAGTTACACACCTGAAGTTGAAATAGGGTAGAAATACTACAATATTATGACAAAAACAAGAATATGTTGGTTTGGTCTTTATTCATATTATCTGACGCCTTAACGTGTGTTAACGTGTGGCATGCATAACACTTCTATTTCATTGAACCCTCTGAAGAGAAATCAGCTGCTTGCCGTAGTTAGTTCTGCCTTTTAGGTCAATATCTAAACATCTCAAAAAGGTAACTGCCCCCCCTTAAATAATGACCATTATTCAAAAACGGGTGATTGTATTACAAATATGTAAAATGCGTTGGAAGCAGAATTTATTTCTGCACATTTCGACACCTCATTTGTAGCAATTGACTAAATATTGATGTCACATCGTACATTTAAATCAATGTAACCCAAGATTTGAAAGTTGTAGTAAATTCTATTGATTTGTATTCAGTATAATGGAAGGAATGATATCTGAATGTTTTTGTATTGTATGTAAGTGCAACTTTCAAATCTGGACCTCACTACATTAAATTGAATCGTATCAAATGAGATGTCAAAATGCGCGGAAATAAATTCTGCTTCCAACGCATTTGACAGATTTGTAATACAATTGTCCCTTTTTGAATAATGGCCATTTTAAGCGGGGTTAGTTACTTTTTTTGAGATGTTTACTTATAATGTGAAACAACGTGTACTTTCAAATGTAGACATATTTAACGTGGAGGTAATGTGGAGTTCATTATATTTTAACGAATGCTGACTCCAAGGCCCCGTATCCATAGGCTGTTCCCTTGTGGCGTGTACCCTTGTTCCGTGTTCACTTGTTCCCATGTGACCTGACACACAGACAACGAACCTTTGTCTTGCTTCGTGGCCGTATCCATAGGTTGTCTGTGTGGCAGGTCACATGGGAACAAGTGAACACGGAACAAGGGCACACGCCACAAGGGAACAGCCTATGGATATGGGGCCCAAGGTAGCACGTCGTGTACACGTTAGAAGATCGATGAACTAATGACTTGTATACGATCGCAAGATTCAATAATCCTGTGCCGATCAACTTAATGTCATTGCTGCCAGTATGGCTATTAGGCCACTAATCATTGGTAAAAAATAAAACTTAAAGACACAAAACATCTTTCAACTACAATGTAGGTTCAATGAGAAAAATATGTCTTTTCCACTCTATTTTCATTGAGCAAACCAGCGTAAACAAATTGAGAACCAGCCTTCCGCGGCACAGTGTCAACACCCTGTATTATAAATATTTTTTCCATACAGCTCAATACTCCGTTGAAATCAATATTCTATTATTGATACAGATAAAGGAAGTTTACATATGCATTGTGTTATAGGACTAGCACCTGGAACTTAACTGAATGGGCTAAACGTGTTCCTTTATACCTATAAAGTATAATTGTAATTCTCAAAATTAAATATATCACAATTTTTACTTTGGATTTCAAAATCTTTACTTATAAAATGCAGTAAAAGATATCCACAGCAAGCTGCAAGGCCCCGCTAATTAGTGTATTGCTTTTCGAGTGAGTGTACTGGAAACCAAACCCTGGTTTTACCTGAAACAAATCGATTTTTCTTGTAATAGAAACATCATATGGGGTACTAGAGCATGCACAAATCGTAATAATGTTTAGAATATAGAAACTCTGTGGTATCTCATATGATAGTCATGGTATGCTTAGCCTGAGTCGCTCGACCTATCTCGAACAAAATCGCGATAAGTAGCTCTTGGAAAACGAGAGGATTCGCTGTACTATCACGAAAATTTTTGACACGAAGATATAGGGATGATGACGATGTGCGCGGTTGTCCATTGCCTCCATTGTTAATGAAACAAAAAACAAAGCTAGATCATCGATGAACAAAATGACTGGTTGAAAGGTTCAATAATTAACTTAATAATTAATATTGTGCCAATCAAACTTGATAGCTTCTACTAGTCTTTGATACAAAAATAAAACTTTCGGATTGAAATAATTGTAAAACTATTAAAATATTAGTCGCTAGTAATTTCATAAAGTGTTCCCAAATGATTAGCTCCTGTACATGCCACAACCTGGCATACCTGAAATGGAGGTAGGGCTAACAACTCATTTTAAAGCTTTTTTTACACCAATTTTGCCATTTAAAGTGAGTGTTGGTCATAAATGAAAGAGGATTTGCGATTTGTTATTACAGTGTATTTGTGTTATGCATTCATGTGAGTTCGGGTAAAAGGTGATTTTGGCCCTGAGTCAAATAATATTGGCTCAGTAATTTTGTCCCGGTATTTGAGCCAGGGAAAACTTCCTATACCCCACCTGGGTGGTACGTCACTGTCAGGGGCTATTTTAACGTGTCTCACTGTCACGTTCGTGCAATGAGATAAAAGTGTTGATGAAGTAGAGTGCGTTTCAAAAATAAAAAAATTGACATTTTTACCTGAATGTGACCGTAAGAAAGGCTCTACCATTGTCTACTATTAAAACATATCTACACGGATTGTTAATTGTCACTGCACGAATATTTTATCTCGTGACGAACGTGACAGTAAGACACGTTAAAATAGCCCCTGGTCACTGTGTATTATAGAGAGCCCTACCCTGACTGGTTTGCACTATAATAGCATGATTGATGAATGGGATTTAATTCGGTTTGATCCATAACACTGGTAGATATGCTGTGGCTAAAAATAAAAGGAAGTTTTGAATTCTGCCAGAAGTGACACATCTGGAGGGAGGCGAAAGACTAGTTTGCTTTAATTTTAATGTAAATACGTTTCTGAGCTGCATATGTTTCATAATATTATAATTTATGTCTAGCAATTTGAAAAATAAGCAGGTTTTTCTCTTTTAGAAAGTTTGGCTTTGTATTATATTGCCCTTTTTGATGGACAAAATTATGCAAACTCTTAATTCTTTCAAACACAAACAAGTTTTATGCGTATTGTTTAAAACGATGTCTTCGCTGATATAGTTAATTGATATCTTAGTGTAGATTAGTCATCCAGGAAATAACATAGGTAAGGTTAAATCAAATATTGATACTAATACGCACAAATAAATCTTATTTCGTGTGCAGGTAAACCATGTAAACCAGTTTTATTTAAGAAACATACTGAACAGAAGTAATATAACTTACTAAGCATGTGCATGAATATTAAATGGTACAAGAAAAGATTCTGGCACATTGTGTGTGCTACCAAGTACTTTGGAATTGCAAAACAGATTTACAATAATTGCATGATTTATTCAGTATCTTTTATTGTCATGTTCAAAATTTGACAAACATGTCGTATTGTTTAAGAGGAATATCCTCTACGCGTAATTCATTATCATGATTATATTTCCCATATTGTCCCATATAACAACTAACATACCCTACATTAATGAACCCACATTTGATTGACGGCCCTTTTTTTGCAACACGGAATAAAGCACGGAAACTTGCTATGCGGCCCATACGCGTTCAACTTATTGATCAATATCAAAGACCCTTGATACAAGAGTGGATACAAAATCTACCAGTACATGGTGTAACAATAAAATTTGTACAATTTGGAAAATAGGATGAAACAATAATTGTGCTTATTTTTGGGTTTGATATTTATATGTCTATCAAGAATATTTCTTTAGCCACCAGGTAAGCTTTGTTCCAATAAAATCGATGGTAAACAAATGAAGATATGGCCAATCATGTAACCTAGTCTTAAAACCGCTTGGGCCACTTTTGTCTGAGTATGACAAGTGACTGAATAGAGTTGAACTATGGACCAAATGGTCAGTGCTCTTTTAGGGTCTGTGTTTAAATAATGGGATGTTCGAAATGGTAGATCATAATAGAATATCTCCTTGAATTTTTGAAAGTCACAACTAAGCACTGACATTACAGCCTCATTTACTAGGAATCGTAGTTGCAGCTCAACAACTTCAACCCCAATTCACGTTGGAAGAGCGCATTTTTATGTTATGACATTCGGTAGCACATGGAGTCAAGCAGAAACCATAAGATTGTTTATAGCTCATTTTCAAAACTCACGTCTTCCGTCAAGGCATACAATTACGTATAACTATGAGAAGTTTGTAGAATTTGTTAAGAGTATAACAGAAATGCTGGCAATAGTGGTCGACCCAGCTGAACTTAATTTTAAAATTTTATTGTTTTGTAGGCCTACTTATGGATGCAAAAACTGTTCTCAGATTTACCAATGATATCTCAGGGATATGAGAAATTACTTTATTTATAAGATAATTATCTTATAAATAAAGTAATTTCAAGACTTCATTTATAGATTTTAAAGAAATATCATATTATTATTAAATTCATGTCAATTATACCACTTCTAATTCTTTTGTGTCAGTTCTTTGATGTTTAATGCACGATAAGCATATTTACGCGGTTCAAACTTGATATGCGCAAACATGGAAAAAGTGGCCCAACACGTTTTCTGGACGATTTAATTAATCGAACATAACTTTTGAACCCAAGCTAGTAAAGAAACCAACTAAACGTCTTCTTTTCGCCAAGATATTACTGACTGTATTGCATCTAACATTTGTGCCATAACTCCTTTAGTTTTTTCCTGAAAAGTCAAAATGCAATTGTATAAATTTTTATTGTTACACCCTGTACACGCACAATGGTAGATTTTGTATCCACTCCTGCATCTAGGGTCCCCAATATTGATCAATATTTTGATCGTGTATGGGCCGCATTAATGAATGAGATTGACAGGGTAACATTATTGAAACAAAAATAATTGTTTTTCGAAATTTAACATTTTTGAAATTCAGAACATTCATTTCTTTCAAATAGTATTATAAAGCAACGGCATTTTCTAGAAAATGCAAATCTAGAAAATGCAAATTGTCCTTGATTTCCTCAAAAGGTAATAAATTGAACGTGTTTAGTGTAAATCTTTTATGAAATTATCCAAAGTACCAGATTTTGGTAATTAAAACAAAATATTCATCTCTAAATATATTATTAAAAGTTCATTTTATAACCAACCCGTTATAGATTCAGCAGCTCTACGCCTAAACAAAGCAAAAATTACTGGAAAAACTCAAAAATTCCGCCAATGTTGGGTGCATTCTTAGCCAATTAGAAATTGTACACACTGGCGTTTTATGGATACAAATAATCTTAAATCTCGATTTTTTTAATCTTAAAAATGATTTTTACTATGAAGTAGTCTGAAGAGTAAGACGTTTTTTGCGGGAAAGTGTAATATAGGCCTATGCAGGTTTCAAATATAAAATAATTAACATTAACATTTTAGATTTTTTTTTAGAATTACCAGCGCAATGTTTAATCAAACAGGCAATTTACGTGAATATAAAAGGAAGTATCTAGCAATCACGACATCATGAATTATACGCTAGAAAAATAATTATAAAAAACAAACTCATATTGACCGTAAAAAAACAAATAAAAACAGTCTCCCAACACGCGATATTCAAAATTCCCACGCCGAAATAGTCTAGGGCAATGATGTCGTGGTTATTTGTGCTCAACTGTCGCCAGCCTTCATTATATTACTGGGACGTCTTTGCACCAGACAATTTTGGCGCCCGGGAATTTTGAATATTGCTTGTTGGGACACGGCTGTTTTATTTGGGTTGGGGGGGTAATATGAGTTTGTTTAAAATAATACATGTGATTCGCGCTTGATAATAATTTTGTCCATAATAATTGAAAGAACATGAAAGATTATGGGCTAAAAGCAGATGTGATTCCAAGCAGTCCCAGAATAATGTACCCAGCAGCCACCGATCACATTTCAGATTACGACTCGTCTGCAGAATACGACAGAGGAGGAACTTTTTGATTTTCAAGTGAAATATATGGTGATGGAATGGAGCAGAGTGCCATTGACGCGATCGAGAACATACATATACCTGCAAAAAGATAAAAAGAAAATATTGACATGATTTATGGTAGGTACTTTTCAGGCTGGATATATCCCTCCCCTTTCAGGCAGATCGCTACTGAGCAGTCCTGTTGTTATTGCCATGCATTTAAATGAGACTTATGAATAATGAAGTAACTGTGTGAGCTGGTATGTTCTTTTCGATGACATACTCTGGCTATAGACGAATCCAACGAGCCAAGTCATGGTCAGGATTTGGTCGGCCATTACTGGGTCCCCACAGCACCAAACTGGTGTTGTGACTGTCCAGTTGGGTGGATTAAAGCCGCTTAAAATCGATGTTAGATTATATTGTGTTGTACACTGTCATCATTCTTTTGTCTACGTGTAACACGGGTGGTAGAATGCAGTTTAAAATCCCCACCAAGGCCGCATCATTTCACATTTTAGGTGAGATGCAGCCGTCGGGGAACCAGCTATGGCTGCCATTGAGGTGTAGGAATGCGTGAAATTGGATTCGTCTATAAATAAAATACACATACATAATAAAATATTGAGAATTTCATTTATTATCATTCTTGTATAACAATACCTTGTCGACAAAGAAAATAGATAAGTGGGATTTTTGTCATTTTCTGCGGATCAATATTGTGCTCAGAACATGCTGGTTTTTTATACTCATTATTGGCGTTTAGTCATGTGTGCTTTATCAGTTTGATATGGGCATTAGATATGTCCTTTTTTAAGAATGAAAAAGGGCTAATGTATTCATTTATTCAAATTACTGATTTATATTCAACTGGGATAAATAAATAAATAAAATAAATAAATATCGGTGATTAAGGGTAGACAAGGTACTGTTGGTCGAAGCAGCCAAAAAATCGATTTTCATTATCTAAATCAATATATTATTGAAAAATAACACTTTGATGTTTTGCAAACGTTCTACAAACCATATACTTTGAAACCTTGCTTGATTTATCTTTGTTAATGAGTTATGTACGTTTATGTAAGTGTTGCAGGTGTTTCAGCCCTCCTACAACATAACTCAAGAACCACAGAACCTACAAAAATCTATTTGTGATATTTGAATTCTTCCACACACTCGCTATGAAATGAGCAATGCAATGTTTGCCAAAGCTGACTACCATTCGCAAGATGCTGTGAACTACCAAATTGCAACAGTTTAAAATAACGTCCGCTACACCTAACAGTGGCGAACCGTGGCCGCTCCTACCCGGGGGCTGCAGAAAAGGAAAATTATTCCGCTACCATTAGGATATATCAGAATCATTTTCGCAACTGATGCGCAGGTACTCTCATCAGATTGTGATCACCCCCAGCAGCTTCCCATTTGACACCTGGATGGAGTGAAGCAATTGGGAATAAAGTCGTCTTACACTCTAGCCATGGTAGGGCTCGTATTCGTAACCTTTCGATCATGAAGCTCGCGCCCTGACCACTAGGCCATCGGATACCCCTCAATCTTACCGATCCCAGCCAATAAGAACATCGTCCTGGTAGCCATATGCAATACCATCTTCAAACACATTTCCGTTATTCTCACCAAATTCACTAGGAATTTGAATCAATCGTTCATATGATTGCTTTCGAACCAATAGAACCAATCCTTCGCCACAGCTGAAAGATAAAATACACACCAGAAAGTAAGAATTTAAAGCCATGTTGTGATTTGCTCCATAGCGACGCTCTCAATTTTTCTCTAATTTCTTACTATAAAGTTTTGATAATAAACCTGGGGATTCCCGGTTTTATTCTTTGTTCACCAAAAGAGTAATGGCTGACATATCATGCATTGGATCATCATCATACGTCCGAGCTGCATGAAGCTCCGCTTAATAACGATGGGCGAGCTAATACATACATTGACGATAATTATAGGCGCTGAGATGAAATAACACTATTCTTCGTTTTGCTGCATTAGTTTGGCTCGTGATTTAAGATACTATTATATTCGTCGTAGAGAAAGTAATTAATATTACGGTTTGGTCAGTTCTTCACAACATTCTAGGAATAAAGCGTGTTTCCGTTTTATACAGCGTAGTAAAATAAACACACTCTTGCCAAAAAACCGTTGGGGTACAATTATTTGCCCTCAACGAGTAACAAACCAAATTGCTAGTCTAGGAGCTAAATCTCATACGTTCCTTAATTAGGAGCTAAATCTCATACGTTCCTTAATTAGGAGCTAAATCTCATACGTTCCTTAATTAATTTTTTGCCTATTTTTGCATTTTTCTCAAAAACTATAGCACATTGGTGACAAGTAAGATATGTATATTATAGGGGCAAGGACTACAACTACTGTACTGAATATTCAGCAACTCAAAGCAAGTAGTTATTGATTTATTGATCAAATACGGATTTTCCCTCATTTTTGACTGTAACTCCACAACTGTTGTCTGTGCTGAAATAAAATTTCCAGTGCAGTAGTTGTATATACATATCTTACTTGTCCCAAATGCGCTATAATTTTTGAGAAAAATGCAAAAATAGGCATACAATTGGGCATGGGTGTGGTACCCCCTTAATGATTGAGTTCAACACCCATGTCTACCAATATTTGTTACCACGTTAGGTTACACCCTCTGGATCACTGCTAGCGGCGGTGGACTCTTATTGTAGAGTAGGTTTTTTGCTCAAGGTCACGATAGGTCACACAGGGGTAAAAATTTGAAATTTGAAAAATTCGATCTTGTCGTGAGATATATCAAATTATCCGTCAGATGACAAGGAGTAAGAACATGTATAGTTTGTGCTATCTACGGCAAATATTGGTAGACATGGGTGTTTAAAAAACCTTTGCTCCTAGACTATGCTGATTTACTATAGCATTACATATTGGTTAAGTTTGAGTCAGTCCTCTTTGGGTATAATCTCTTTGATCAGTCGTCTTAGGGTATTTAAATAAAGGTACTTAATTTAATGCCCACGTGACCAGGATGTCTTGAAAAGTGACCTTTGGCAGAGCGGGTGGTCTTCCTGTGTATTTCAATTGGAAACGCGGGATGCATGTCCAAATTTTTTTGCAACTTTGTAGTATTATTGTAAGAGTTTCCGTCGATAATTTTTTCTGTCAGTTAAAACTTCCTAAATTTAGTTCTTGAAAAGCCTTATACATAAGTTCTTGAAAAGCCTTATAGAGCAATTTTGATGATATTTGTCTGAAAAATTCCTATCTCTTAGCAAATCTACTGATCACTTGGTGGTCTTAGTATGGCAGCGCCCATGGGTCACGTGGGTATTAAAAGTAGTGTATTTCATTATAGCCTGTGGTAACTGTTGATTATTTAAAATCTGTGGTGTCAAGGAGGAATTTAAATGTTTACCTTCTTTCCCAAATGAAGGTGCTTGTCCATTAATGACATTGATACAATCGTCAGTGAAGAACTCTTCAATGATAGCCGGAAAATCACCCTTTTCGACCAATTTTGATATTCTTGCGTTAATTGCATTGATCTCGTCTTCAAGGGAGGGACTGCCTTTGTCAGGTGCTGAAAAGAAAAAGCCCACTTGTATACATAATGCTGCTTTTTAGACTTTCCTTGCCGCTTTGCCGCTCTGAAGATGATATGACTTCACTGCGCAGTCGCACCAGAAACGCCAGCGGTGACCATTCCACCGCTTTGCCGCGGCGGCAACACCGCTGGGAATTGAATTCAAGTTGGATGCCGCTCTGAAGTATGTGAACAAAATACGATTTTGGAGCAGTGCCGAGCGGCAATAGTGGCTTTCATAGTCATGTCGCTGCCGCTACGCTTGCAGACAAGTGCAAGCGGCATGATGAACCGTCACGCCGCTCAGCGGCAAGCGGCAGAAAGTATGAAACCAGCATATTAAAGATTGGCAACAATGTAATACTTTCCAAATGCCAAAAATTGCATTCAATGATTTCAATGGCATTCATGAAAAGCACTTTGCGGCTTGGCAAGGTTGAAAGTACTGTATGTTGCAAATTGTTAAATAATGAAAGTCTTGAATTCGCAAATATTTTATAGTTTACGATAGAAAATAAGTTTTTGCAACATACCGTTCATTGCAGATTATTTTAAGGTGCGGACAAAATAAATTTAATTTTGTCTTCATCCTTAGTGTAGAATGTAAAGATATATCGTTTCTTTTAAATTCATATTACTCAAGAGATATCTACGTTCTTGCTCTGCATGGGCGCTCTAAATGTAAATAAAATCAATAAATTTCGGTATTTATATAGCGCCTTACCACAGATTATGGAATGTTCAAAGCGCTGACATTTCGCTGCCATGGTGAATCATCGCAATCAGATCGCATCAACTAGGCATTGTGCAGCCGGAATAGCGCAAACCTAGCTATCCGCACTTAGATTGTAACATCCACCATTTATCTGTGCAGCTCTTCAAATCCCATTGGGTAAAGGAAGTTATTGATAACCAAACAACTAATCACCGATTTTTGAAAGCATGAGGAAACCGGGGATACCGGGAAAACCTGCGAGAGCGAGCATGGATGAATCGGGATAAACCAAGTGCACATGAGTCCTTGGGCCGCGCCGGGGCTTGAACCCGGGACCTCAGTGATGCAAAGCGAGGGAACTACCGCTGCACTACCTCGTTCTCCCAATGTAGAGGGTACGGATATGACAACAATTTGGAACATAGTACCTAACCAACTTTCGTGCATATCGAATTGAGCAAATGTGTGATTAACAGAAGTGGTCGAATACATTTTGCTCGCGATTGGTGGATCTTGATATCACTGAAGGGCAACAATCCGCTAAATCACCATGGGTTTTGGATGTTTTGTTTGTATTTCTAACATCTCTGATGGGATCGGTAAACTAGAATACATAAATACAAATATTTACCAGTTAATTCTGAGCACGACAATTTGGCGTTGTCATTCTGCTTGAGTTCCTCACAATGCTTAGTGCAGCCCATATGGGTCAGTGTGGGTGAATGCTCGACACATTTATCACAACGAGCAATACAGTCCATCGTTTTGGAGTTTACAGAGTTGCAAAACATGCAAATACCAGCAACTAAGACGACTAGGTTCATCTTCATCTTGACTGTTATTACCTGTAATATGGTATGATGAATTTCTTGTGACATTCATCATGTTCGTAGATTAATGGATTCTTTCAAAACAGCCCTTTAAAGTAACTTGATTGTTGTGATTTTTACAACGATACACAAATACAGAAATATTATTGGCCTACGCAGCTGTGAAGGCTATTAACAGTTTCCGAGGAAGAAAAAGTAGAAATAAGTGCGCATTGCATTGTGGTGCTCGTTATTTACGCATTTTGTTTTCTTTTAATAAAATAATAAAGCAACAAGCTAGAAATAGGACTAGAAATTTATTCGATCAGTGAAAGCACAGGAAGCAATGAAAATGTTTATAATCACGCAGTGGCGTAACTAGGGTTGGTAGCGCCCGGGGCAAGAAACAAAAGCGGCACCCCTACCCCCCCCCCCCCCCATAATATCTTCTTAGACACTGGCAATTCTTGAAACAATTGCGCGCGGAGTCCGCGAAATTTTGGAAAAATAAGACCTATCACTAATTAATTTTGGTTACTAGAAAATTGTGACTTTCATCGCTTGGAGTGGCGCAGAATCGATGCTGAATTGGTCAATTTGGCGCCCCCCCACCCCTAAGGGTGGCGGGGCACGTTACACCCCCCCCCCCCCTAATTACGCCACTGTAATCACGGGAACAATATAGCAGCTACAAATACACAGATTGTGAAGTGGTTCCTATTGCGCATTGCAGTAAGTTTCTTGTATTTAAAATTTTAAAAAACTTATTATTATTATTTCTTAGCCTTTATCTTATCAAAAAGTCTGTCAAATAAAGTTCTTTGGTAACCAATAACATTCAAGAAATTATGATTCATTAAATACGACCAATTTTTATGGCTGAATACAGTTCCGAATATATTTCCGGTATATAACCATCATAGAAGGAGTACTCGGGGAGCTAGAGGCACATCCTGTGCATCCGCCCATAACTAAACCAAACCAACTTTTTTAGGTTCCTGAGATGACCCCAAAACATAATCAGGATGTTCGCAAAAATATAAACTGGCCCCAAGTGGGTTTTTCCAAGATGGCGTCCAAAATGGCCCCAAAATGCAGGTATTCACTATAAATGGCCATATATGAATACTATTACTGAATCAAACTAACTTTATTAGCTTAAAGAGCCCAGCATAAACTCAAGATGATATAAATGATAAAACGTCCCAATTATTATTATTATTATTATTATTATTATTATTATTAGTGTTACTGTGTTAGTATTATTATTATTATTATTATTATTATTATTATTATTATTATGAACGTTCTGAACGTCAAACATCAGGCCAAACAATCATCCTTAGCGTTTGTAAATACGTCCCAATTATTCATAGCTACCTGAAACGGCTGGAATATAAGGATCATTAGTTTTCATGTAATCGCCGTGCCATAAATTATTATCGTGTTAACAATTATTGTCGTGCCAACAATAATGTGTGGGGGTGTGTGTGTAAATTATATTCGTGCCAACAATTATTTGCATGTGTGTAAATTATTTGCAGTGCGGTGACAAAATATTTTTGTGTGGGTAGGGGTGGGTGTGTGTGTGTGTGAATTAATTGTGGTGCCAAATCAATTATTGTGGCGCCAGTATTGTAGTGCCCAGCGCTCGAAATAAGGCGCGTCCTTGCGTCAAATACCCGTGGAAGTAGGCCCGGACCCGCAAATTTCCTACGCTACGGGTCCGCGCGACCCGTAAAATATGAACCAAGCAAAGAGCAGAAAATCCTAGTTTTGTTGTTCCACTGGAAAATCTGGTTCACATAATAGTAGGTATATCACCTCAAAAATAAGCGCAGCAGAAAAACGTTATTTAATGTTTCTACATGAATAAGCTTTCTTAAAGCATCAGAAATCAAAAAACGGAATTGAAATCGGTCAATGCATTGTGATGTAGTGACAATTTTAAGATGCTCGTAAATGGAATTAAAACCTGCCACAAATGGCTATAATGACAAAATTGGCACATTTCGAGATTTTGAAGGTTTATTTGGACGCTTGCTTGAAAAAGCAGCGTTAATTTAAGTACCACAGGTTAAATGCCTATCTTTCCTAACTTCGTTAAAGAAAACAAAATTACAAAAATCTATCATTGAATAATTATAATAAATTAACCAAATATACTATTTTAGCAAATTCAGCCAATCTGCAGATAAATTAAAGGTGAAAAAATGACTAAGTTCAGCTAATTAATATGCAAAATTGATGCCAATAGAAAACCGTACATGATATCAGGGTGCGGGTTTTTTTGCACACATATGTATACAAAGTTATTTCAATTGATAACAAAAAAATACACAAAAAGTAATTAATTATGCAAATTAGCTAATTACAGGTAATTATGTATTCATGGTATTTTTATGTAAATTAGGCATGAGTAATTTTGGGTTTTTCAATATTTAATGAAAGTCTATTCATTCACCATAAATATGTCAAGTATGAACCTCTTATGATGTTGAATAAAGAAACTGCAGTTAATTACTTAAATATAATACAAAACATACAAAGTTTGACATTTTGACGATGTCAGGAATAGAATTATCATTTTTTCTGTAAACATGGTATGTGTCACCATTGCTCAAAGCCAAATCCGAAAAGTAAAAATCATAATTCATTTGCAATGATACTTTAAATGAACATTTTGTTATCTGGATTAACATGGGATGACAAATGGTAAACGGAAAAGCCATTCTCACTGTACCGCGTATACAAAAATAGTATGGCCTTGGACACACACAATGGCTTAGAGCTATTGAGGTTTGGAAAATTACTCCCTAGAAATATATTTGATATAATGTTTTGTTTCAACTAGTTTTCTCGAAGTGTTTCATTCGTTGTCGACGGAAATAATTTACATGCTAAGACAGATTAGTATTTCAGCTAAATGGTGGTAGGTCCCTTTATTTCAATAGGCCTATATTTACTGATTTATGAGCGATCTTCAAAAAATTAGTTCTTAAACAAAACAATTTTTAATTTTGGGGGACCCGATGGTAGCCTCGGGAAGGCTTCACACACCATATATTAAAAATTCAAACAATTTGGATAAATGAAGCATATGAAGAAATTCATTTATCGACATGGATGTTTTCTAAAATTGGCCAACTTTGAAGCGCGCGCTTTTCAATTCACTGTTATGCTTGCATGCACAGTGTAGCAGAATTATTGTGCAGCCACTGTGACATACCTAATAATAGGTCCAGCTCCCTGAGTACACTTTCATTTTAGTTTCCCATCAAGTTTTCAAGCCGTTTTTTTCAATTTTCTACAATCTAGACATATCGTGATCGCCGTAGCTAATTCTGTCTCCTGAAATTTCAAAGGCATGGGTCCGGCGTCGGACCCTTGAAAATTGGTGAGGACCCTTGAAATGTCAAAGGCAAGGATCCAGAGGACCCTTGGATTTTTCTTCTTATTTCGAGGCCTGTATGCAGGCCTTGCCGTCTAGATTTTGACCCCCTTAAGTTCACTTGATTCATTGGTCCATGTAGATTGGATTTCAGTCCAAAAATCAAAATAAAGTTGCAAGTCCTACGGGAGGCGATTTTGCTACGTAACGTAAGGCGCTGGACTAAAATGTATAAGTATTAAAATACTCATCAAATGTGATATCGCATATAGTTATAATATATATTCTTAAACACTTGAGAACGTTCCTGCAATCTCATTGGTTCTTACCCGTGTGATATGACACGATATCACACGGGTCAGCGAGTGTGTATCAACGCGATACGCGTGCTCGCTATTTGAACCAATCGGAGGCGCATAGCAACAACGGGACTGCTCGATTTTAAGCCCTAGGTAGTTCTTTTAAAATGTATAGGATTTAATTTGACTAAAATGTGTAATACTTCTATTTGAATTGAAGTGTTTAAGAATGAAAATAAAGGTATTGTCTTTAGCCGCTGTCATGTATCTATCGTCTCATATAACGCGGGCGACATCATTATTTTTGGCGTAAAAGAGTTGTTTTACTTAAAATAATGATGTCGCCCGTGTTATATGAGACGATAGATGCACTCCAGGGGCTAAAACCAATACCTTTATTCTCTAAATATTGTATATCTTAATTGTAATTTATAGCAAGCTATGCGGGTGACAAAAAACAGCATCAAACGATTTAGGCCTATATGAAATACAGTCTTCTATATAGAGGCAATGATACGATACGTCTGGCAAATATTTCAAGTTCAACTAAAGTCGCAATTATAGGACAAAGAAATCAAATAAGTTGTAACACTTACCGTGCTAATTACGTTCTAACTTCAACGTCGACAGGAATGCGACAAGTTTCGATTTGCCGTTCTATAGGCGAATACTTCAGAGCACCTGCTTGTTAACGTGTTGTTTGTAGGACCGTAGACAGCATTTGTAAAACATCGAGGAAACAACTCCACTTAATATAGGCTTTTATACTACCAATTTTTCAAAGGATAATTTGATCATCTATAATTGGCGCCAATCTAAATTTGCATAATTACATACCCTGCAAAATCTGAAATTTTTAACAAGAATTCCCGGGACGAAATTGACCAACAATCAGATTATCTGACACGTGGCGATCTAGTGAGAGAGGAAAACCGCCAATGGGTGCAAATATACGAAATACAGACCGCAAAAGAAATAAGGTACCAGTTATGTTCACCTCTGTATATCCTAAACAAAGACAGATATAACACCAGCACGGCCCTGATTTGGTAACTTGAAATTTTGACATTTTGAGATAAATCCATATCATGGGTAATGTGAGGGCGCTCCTTCCATTGGTGACATCCTAAAATCACCACCATGCCACCAAATAATGAGATTTTTATATTTTCTAAGACATTAGATCTGTTTAATAATTTATTTTATTCAAAAAGAAAAACGCCAAGTGTTCAAACTTTAAAGCTCTTTTTCCCGAAAGGACGATTTTAATTTGAAGTTAGATCATTTTACCAAATCAGGGCCGAGCAGCCGCGTACCTTTTAGGTCCGATTTAAGGGTAATTGGCCATCAATTTCATTCAGGGGGGTTGAAAAACGGCACAGCGCATTAAATTTGCACCTTTTTGGGGGATTCTACCTTTTGAATTTGCATCTTTCTTGGGATTTTACTTTTTCAATTTGCACCTTTTTTGGGATTTTACCTTTTGATTTTGCATCTTTCTTGGGATATTCCCTTTTGAATTTGCACCTTTCTTGGGCTTTTATCATTTAAATTTGCACCTTTCTTGGGACTTTACCTTTTGATTTTGGACCTTTCTTGGGATTTTGGATTATTTCTTGACCGATTCAACGAATCAGGTCTTGACTTATCTTGATTTATTTAGGCATCTAACCAGGGTGAGCATATCCGAATAACCAGTCAAAGAACAAAATATTTATTTACTGACATGATCGTGTTCTGGTGTGAACATACGGTACAATAATTCTTTTACAGCCTGTCAGGCCTCTATACCCGTCTATACCCGTAGATCCAAGTATGGTTCTTCAAGGCAAAAAAGTAGAAAGACACTGAAATGCTAATTGCACAAAAAGCGCCTATATGAGCAGTAAATTGTAAATTGAACAAGTACACAACAACAATAAAAAAGGCCAACCCAAAACGTAACATCGAAAATGGATAGGGCTGAAGCTGTGTGCGACACGTGCGTTCTTGCATTGCGTGCCTAATAAAAGCAATAAAATACAACAGCAATTGTACCCTTCTTTTACCAAATCTCATTATCATTATCATGGCTAATGCATACACTACTATAAATCACTTCAAATACCATATTGAATTATTAAAAATTTCAGTTTTTCAAAACAAGATGGGAATATTATGTCAATCAAACAATTCGATGTGTTTTTATTAGGCCTAATAAGGTTTGTCTCAAAGCTTGCGCGCGCATTTGTAAAATCACGCGATTTGAAAAAAAAAAAAGAAATGCGGGAATGTTTTTTGTTTCAATTTGTTTGTTTTTAATTTTTCCGGAATTTTTCTCAAAATACCATAAAAATACCAATGCCTTATCATTAGTAGTATCACGAGTACGATCAGCACGCCCAAATGCAATTAGTGGGAACCATATGCCCTAATGTATTTGGTATTCATCAAACCAAAATAAGTAGTAAAATAATATAGTTGATAATATCACAAATAATCACCGTATATAATATAATAATGGTATATAATATTTGGGAAGAAATGCCAGACTCATTGAACCACTTGAAATTCTACATGATTGCGTTGACAAAATGCGTTCATCAGAAAAGATAAAGAACTCAAACAACATAGTGCTCTGTGGAGACTTCAACCTTCCCGACATAAATTGGGAAAATGAGTCCGTCAAAGAGCTAAGTAAACGGAAAGGTTTCCACAATAAAGCCCTAGAGATAATAGGTGACATGGGCTTGACCCAACTTGTTACTCTGATCACAAGACCAGTGTCACAAAATACTCTTGACTTGATATGTACGAACAATCCAAACATTATCACTAACATACCCTGGCATATGTGACCATGATATTGTTGCCTGTAACATCGATGTGTCTCCAAATCTCAGACACAAGCCTCCCAGAAAAATAGATATGTATCAGAAAACTGACACAGTCGCTCTTGGGGATATCCTCACAAAAGAAGCCACCATCTTCTTAAACGGTGAACCAGAAAAGTGTAGTGTTGATGAAAAATGTCTGAAGTTTAAACAAATAGTCCATACCAACATGGAAAAGTATATACCATATAAAATGTCAAAAACATAAATATATATTTGTGTCACTGTTACTTTTCCAGCTAGTGTCGTTTTTCAATATGGGAATAATAAAACGGGATTGTACTTGTAAGTAGTTTGTATTTCAACCTGTGTAGTTATTGTCTTCCGCCTGTGAATTGATGAAATGAAAGTACAAGAAAACCATAATGTTCTTAATCGGATCGGATACCTACGTTTGCACATTATTTGTTGTGAGACGTGAGAATGGCTCAAGATGGCTGACTGAGACACACACTCCTCAGTGAGCTCTGACTAATGGCCAATAAACAACATTACCAGTAGTAGTTAATATCACCAAACCTTATTAAATCTTCATCTTTAACATCAATGTACCAAGCTATGTGTTACAGCTGCGGATATTGCTGTGATTTCCTGTGATTTTCATTAGCTCAATAGTGGTAGCAGAATTCAACAGTCTGGGTGATGATTGCATAGAGTTCAGTCAACCGTAGCACCACCAAAACACAGCATAGGCTAGCATCCTCAACTGCTAAAAGCACGTTATCATCAGATCAATAAGGTGAGACCATTCCAATTGTGTTTCCTGACCCTACTAAGATGTTACGATCCTTTGTCATCGGAAGCTTAAGCTTAAGCTTAATTACACTGCTTACAGTATCCATCAACCACCAGACCTTCCTGGATGGCACACTTGACTTGTGTGGTGATGCCGGTCTTTATATGGGATCATGCACAAGCCACCAACAGATGCTGCAAGTCCACGGCAGTCAAGACTTATGTGTTCCCTCTCTTCATGTAGACTTTGTTGTACAACTGTGTACTACCAGTATTCTACCACCCATACCTACTGGATGTACTCATAAGGTTACTCGGTACCCCCAGGGTTGCTACTACGGTCATCCAATTTTGTACGGACCTAACACCTGTAGTACATATCATGGTTATCGTATAACTCTTTCCAATGATGTGGATACCAATCCGGGTCCGGTACTTAACCCATGTGCATCGCCCAGTTGCTAAAAACCACCGACGCGTTACCTGCCAGGTTTGTCAAAAAGCTTGCCATGCAATTACATGTGGTAGACTTTCTACTGCCGAGTACCACCTAATCAGCAGTCAAACCAGCAAAGCATGGATTTGTCCCCGTTGTCTGATGAATGAATTACCTGGGGATGTGATCCCTACTCCCTTTGATAACACAAATTTTCCCAACCTTCCCGAAAACCATGGTACTGTCATTGCCGACCTCAAGCAATTTAAAGGTCTGAAATTCCTTCACCTTAATGCTCAGTCAGCATATGCTAAAATGGACGAAATAAGACTCTGTGTTCTTTAAAGTGATCCTGACATTCTGGGTATTACGGAAACATGGTATGACGACAGTGTTGATAACTCTGAAATTAACATACATGATTACAACATTTTCAGATGCGACCGCAGTGATGGACACGGTGGGGTGATTCTCTATGTCCACAGCAGAGTGGAAGCCAACCAGCTGATAATTCTGCAACCAGACAACAGCAAGGTTGAAACCCTGTGGCTGAAAATTTCTATCCCTAAAACACGCCCAATACTGGCAGGTATTGTATATGCCCCTGACGTTGGTAACCAGTTTTTCGAAAACCTGGAGTATGTGATGGATGAAGTGAATGCCATTAGTACCTCATCTCGTACACCTGGAGAGATCATATGTTTTGGTGACTTTAATTGTGATGGTTTAAAACCCAAAGACTGGGAATGGAAAAACTTTCTAACATCATGAATACTTACCAACTCAGTCAAATAATTACTAGTCCCACACGTATTACTCAAACCAGTAAAACTTGTATAGACCACTTCTGGACATCCCGTCCTGAGATGTACGCTAAAAATGGGGTTATTACACTTGCCATCAGTGATCATTCCTTAATTTATAGTATAAGAAAAAATCCTAAACGTATCAAAGGACCTTCTCGCATCATTAAAGCGAGATCTTACCGCCGCTTTGATGATGTTGCTTTTATTGAGGATTTAGAACAGGTTCCGTGGGGTACGGTTGAAGACTCGGATGACCCCGGCTTGGCATGGGGCATGTTTGAAAGTTTATTGATTCCCATCTGCGATGTTCACGCCCCATTTAGGCAGGTTAAAATTCCAAACAATCCTCCTCGGTGGATTGATGATGATTATATTGCGTGCAGACAAGACCTTGTGCGTGCAAAATCTCATGCCCAAAATACCTGCTCTGAGGTTGACTGGGATGCTTTTAGGTACCTCAGAAACAACACTAACAATCTTGCTACCAGGCTCAAGCGGAATTTCTTTGAGTCTTCAATCAATGAAGCTGGAACAAACTCACATAAATTGTGGAAAACAGTTAAAACTGTGCTTCCCGGTTCTAAACAACAATCAATCAACAGCATAAGAATAGGTGATGAAACTGTCAAAGATGGTAATTTAATTGCTAATCATTTCAATGTTTTCTTCTCAAACATAGGTCAAAATCTAGCCGATGCCATTTGTTCAAACCAACCCCTATGAATGTCAATCTACCTTGCACTGAAGAGACGATACCGGAGGAGAGTCCTTTTATTTTCTCTAAGATATCTGAGGAGGATGCTCTTAAGCTTCTCAAAGGTATTGATAGTAAGAAAGCCACTGGTCTGGACAATATCAGTCCAAAACTCCTTAAAATTGGGTACGTGCAATTATGTAGGCCACTAAGGCCCAAAAAAAAAAATTGTTTGTTTGTCCACGTCCGACCGACCGTGTACCCTGGTCCCGACCGTTTTTGTTTTTTTGGAATTTTTTTTTTTTTGAATTTTTCAAAAAAAAAAAAAAAAAATTTTTTTATTTTTTTTTTAAGTTTTTATTTTTTCGGTTTTGTAGTGTCCCTGGACCTAGACCTAAATGCTAGGATCATTCATGGTTGACCTAAAAAAAAAAAAAAAATTAAGATGTTTTATTTTTAATATGAAAATTGATAATTTGTATTCATGTCATAGTCTATTAATGATTTCAAAATGCATTGAATTTGAATGCATTTTGAAATCATTAATAGAGTATGACATGAATACAAAGTATCAATTTTCATATTAAAAATACAAAACATCTTGAATTTTTTTTTTTTTTAGATCAACCATGAATGATCCTAGCGTTTAGGTCTAGGTCCAGGACACTACAAAAAATAAAAAAACTTTTTTTTTTTTTTTTGCAATTTCAGGTACCCGGTTACCCGCCCGAAAAATGCGCCGGGTACCCGGGTACAAAATTACCCGAAAATGCCAGGCCTATCAGCAGAACCATCTCAAGAGTTAAACCAGTGAAGTGCTGTGTGTTTGGACTTATTTACCAGTCTTGTCAGTTGTCAGTTTCAAGTGCAATTTCTGTAAAAAAAAAAAAAAAAAAAAATCCGACCTACCGACCCAACTATTTCATAAGCCTTTATGGACAAACAAACAATTTTTTTTTTTGGCCTAACCTACATCATGAATCTTAGTCTTTCCACCGGTGTCGTACCTTCCGCATGGAAGAAAAGCAGAGTTTCTCCAATATTTAAAGAGGGTGACCACATGGACACTAGCAATTATAGGCCAATATCAGTCATCCCGGCCTGTATGAAGGTGTTTGAAAAGTTGGTCCATGGCCAGCTTTACAGCTACATCACAGATTGCAATCTTTTGTCTCCTAACCAGTCAGGCTTCAGGGCCATGCACTCTACTCAAACATGCCTTCTCGGTGTTACCGACTACCTTCTCGACAATTTTAACTCTGGTTTTTTCACTGGTGCTATCTTTTTAGACCTAAAGAAGGCGTTTGATACGGTGCACCACAACGTCCTGATTAACAAACTTCATAGCATAGGTGTGCATGGCACTGAACTTGACTGGTTTGGATCCTACCTTAGAGATCGCCAACAAGTCACTAAAATTGGTGATGTGGTTTCCAGTCCTGCTCCAGTAAACTTTGAGTCCCGCAGGATCTATACTGGGGCCCCTCCTCTTTACCCTGTACATCAATAATTTATCAAGTGTTATTACCCATCCTGACTCCAAGGTAGCATTATATGCTGATGACACTGCTATTTTTGTCAGAGCTAAAACTATCAGGGCCATTAATGACATTCTGAACTATGAACTCACCCACGTTGCTGAGTGGCTAAACCACAACTTCCTCACACTCAATGTTAAAAAAACCAAAGGGACGATTTTAGGTACTGCCCAAAAACTTGCTCGTAAAGACATGGAGCTTGAGGTTTACATCAATGAGTCTGTCATCGAGAATGTTGAGAAGTTCAAATACTTAGGTGTTTGGCTGGACCTGTCCCTCACTTGGTCTTCTCACATTGAGAAGATTTCAAGCTCCGTTTCTAAACGTAATGGCTTGTTAAGAAGGCTGAGAAACATCTTGCCCAAGGAAACTCTAATTCTTTTGTATAAAACGCTCATCATTCCGCAACTTGACTATTGCGATACTGCGTGGGGCAACGCTGCTAAGACATCCCTCAGTAGACTTGATAAACTTCAAAATGCAGCTGGTAAGATCATTCTGGGGCTCCCACGCAGATATCCCACCGAAGTACTTCTCAACAACCTGAAATGGGATAAACTGGATTGCCGCCGTAATTTCCATCTAAATATAATGGTGTACAAAAGCCTTTGTAACCTACTCCCATCACCCCTGTGCAATATATTCCACACAGTTGCTTCGAGTCACAACCACCTGACTAGAGCAGGGTCACAAGGTAATCTGGTCATCCCACTTAGTAAGAGCGAGTCGGCTAAGCGAAAATTTACATCCAGAGGCGTGGTCTCTTTTAATTCATTGCCAACCCAGGTTAAAGTACCATTACCTCATACACTAGGCCGTTTCAAAGCGATGTGCAATTAAATTATTAAATTATTCAGGTTGTTGCATGATGGTCGGCTGCAGTGCGGACTCTGTCTGCGGGCTGTCTTTGAAGCCTGCCGACATTGCTGCACTGCAGCCGACCTGCACAGATGTGCTTCCTTGGTGTGTTCATATTTGATGTTATTTGTTAAATCCATGGTATGTAATTCTTTTGTATGTATTTCATTTGTATTTTTGATGTATTTTGTTTGACCCCTGGGCCAGACTGGAAATCAGTGTGGACCACTGAGTTTGTTCCCCAGGCAAAATAAGATCTAATAAAATAAAATAAAATAGAGCACATCAGACACATCGAATTGCATTCTGAATACGAGGAAATTTTGTCCTTTTAATTCGCAATATAATACAAATATTATGACAACTTATTAAAATTTATAATTTATGATTTTAAACTTTTGATCTCAACACAAGATTAGACATACCTCAAATTTTCGGTCGTAACTTCGACCTTCATCGGGAGACTGGCAACCCAAGTTTGGGATCAATGACCTTTTGGACACTTGACCCCAACACTTGGTCGTAGACTCTTGGTAGCTGGTATCGGCCCCCGTCACGGTTAAGTGAAGGTTGATTGACTCTAATGTAGATGGCCTCCTTGACACCCCTTTCGAAATACTTAGGTTCCCGGTCGAGGATCTTAACTTGCTCCAAGTCGATTTGGTGCCCCGGGGATTCGATGTGGATGTGTTTGGAGACTTCTGACGAGCTGGAACTTGGACGACCGTGCTCCAGGAATCTGGCTTTCAAGGATCGTTCTGTTTCGCCAATATATGATTCCGAGCACTGGCCTTTAAGTGTTTTTCCCTGACAAGGGATAAATTACACTGGTCCCGCTATGTCCTCTTTTTCAGTCTTGTCTTTTGGTGACACAAGTAACTGTCTAAGGGTTTGAGTTGGTTTGAAACAAACCCTGACACCGTAATTACTGAAAGTTCTTCTGAGGGCCTCAGATGTTCCCTTAATATAAGGTAGCACTATTTGCCCTTTAGTCTCAAAATCATTTGTTATCAGAATCAGAGGGATATTCCTAGGCTATTAAGAATGCAATTTGTCTGATATACTCTCAGGTCCCAGAAAATATACTGTGCAAACGTTGCTATTCGATTCCTTAAATAAGAATTCTTTACTATTCTCCATTGTACCTGCCACGAAGACAGGTATCTTTCATTCTCTGTGGCTCGGACACAAGACTTGTCCAATAACCCTATCCCTTGCGTGGTACACGTTCAATGCAATTAAAAAAGCCAAAGCTGAACGAGATCATTAACATTTACCTATATAGTCCTGGCCCTGTCCTACAGACCCGTATACAATTTTTCAGGAAGAAAGTTTGAATGTTGATTCGAGTAGGGTATGCATAGGTCTTTCAAATTCTACTAGGTGGAAAATTCCAAACCCGGGCAAACTCTGTATATGGCCGTTTTTCAAAATGGCCGCCAAAATGTACTTATGAACCAGGTATAATGACAATAACTCTGAAACTATTTGACCTAGAGGGGTGATTGAGGTGTCTATCCCCACTAAATCAAGGCTGTCTGATTGAATGAAGGGGGTTTCATGGTTGTCCGAGGTCTAGGACACCTGAAATCCAAGATGGCCGCCCGTAGCAACCATAATCATCATATTCGCCAGCTGAAATGACAATAATTCGGAATCTGCTTGACCTACAACATGTACAAGGGTCATTAAGGTGTCTATCCCCACCAAATCAAGGCTTTCTGATTGAATAAAGGGGGTTTCATGGTTGTCCGAGGTCTAGGACACCTGAAATTCAAGATGGCCGCCCATAGCAACCAGATAATCATCATATTAGCCAGATGAAATGACAATAATTCGGAATCTGCTTGACCTGCAAGGGCATTTAGGTCTCTATCCCTATGAAATCAAGACTGTTCAGTTCAGTTCAGTTTTGAATGAAGAGGGTGTCTAATTGAATGAAGAGGGTGTCATGGTTGTCTGATGTCTAGGACCCCCGGGTCTAGGACACCCACAATCTAAGATGGCCGCCCATAGCAACCATATAAATATTCACATTAACCAGGTGAGATGACAATATCTCAATAATTATTTGATCCAGAAGAGCAATTAAGGTGTGTAACTTCGCTAAATCAAGGCTGTTTGATTAAATGATGTGATATCATGGTTGTCTGAAGTCGAAGTCACACCAAATCAGATGGCAGCCATAGCAACCGCTATTAACCAAGTAAAATGTCATCAATTAGAACCTCTGTAACATAGAGGCTGGATTAATGCCGCCAAAATACGTTTTTTCACTATAAAAATGGGTTAGAGTGTCATTGAAACAGCATTATAAGCATTAAATATTCAAAATAATCGATGAAAAATGGCTTTGAGGGTTATAGCAGAAACATTTCTCCCTAAATTATGTTGCTAATATGTTTTTAATCCAAAATGGCGCCGATTATGAGGTCCAAAATGGCCTTCAAAATACATTTTTTTCACTCAAAAAATGGGTTAGAGTGGCATTAAAACAGCATTTAACACATTAAATATTCAAACTTATCAATGGTAAATGGCATTGAGGGCTACAGATAGACATTTGTAACCAAATTGTGTCATTCACAGGTGTCAAATTCAAAATGGTGCCCAAAGTGAAGCCCAAAATAGCGGCCAAATACATTTTTCTCAGCTTTTAATGCTGTTTTAATGTCGCCTTTAGTATGAAAAAAATACTTTAGCGGTCATTTTGGTTTTCATTTTGGCACCATTTTGGATTTAAAACATGTTAACAACCTATTGTTTGGTACAAAATGTTTCTGTTGTAATCCCTAAAACGGTTTACCATTGATTATTTTGAATATTTAATGTGTTTAATGCTGTTTTAATACTACTTATGGCTGCTTAAAATGTATTTTTGCGGCCATTTTGGACCTCATAATGGACACCATTTTGGATTTGAAACATGTTAACAACACAATTTGGGGGAAAATGTTTCTGCTGTAACCCTCTAAAGCCATGTACCATTGATAAGTTTTAATATTTAATGTGTTAAATGTTATTTTAATGCCAATCTAACCCATTTTTCGAGTGAAAAAATGTATTTTGGAGGCCATTTTGGACCTCATAATATCGGCGCCAATTTGGATTTAAAACATATAAGCAACATAATTTGGGGAGACATGTTTCTTCAATAACCCTCAAAGCCATTTTTCATTGATTATTTTGAATATTTAATGTTTATAATGCTGTTTTAATGCCACTCTAACCCATTTTGAGTGAAAAAAAGTATTTTGGTGGCCATTTTTGACCTCATAATCGGCACCATTTTGGATTTGAAACATGTTAACAACACAATTGGGGAGAAATGTTTCTGCTGTAACCTTCAAAGCCATTTACCATTGATAAGTTTGAATATTTAATGTGTTAAATGCTGTTTTAATGCCACTCTAACCCATTTTTGAGTGAAAAAATGTATTTTGAAGGCCATTTTGGACCTCATAATCGGCGCCATTTTGGATTAAAAACATATTAGCAACATCATTTAGGGAGAAATGTTTCTGCTATAACCCTCAAAGCCCTTTTTCATCGATTATTTTGAATATTTATTGCTTATAATGCTGTTTCAATGACACTCTAACCCATTTTTTTAGTGAAAAAACATATTTTGGCGGCATTAATCCAGCCTCTATGTTACAGAGGTTCTAATTGATGACATTTTACTTGGTTAATAGTGGTTGCTATGGCTGCCATCTGGTTTGGTGTGACTTCGACTTCAGACAACCATGATATCACATCATTTAATCAAACAGCCTTGATTTAGGGAAGTTACACACCTTAATTGCTCTTCTGGATCAAATAATTATTGAGATATTGTCATCTCACCTGGTTAATGTGAATATTTATATGGTTGCTATGGGCGGCCATCTTAGATTATGGGTGTCCTAGACCCGGGGGTCCTAGACATCAGACAACCATGACACCCTCTTCATTCAATTAGACAGTCTTGATTTCATAGGGATAGAGACCTAACTGGCGTTTGCAGGTCAAGCAGATTCCGAATTATTGTCATTTCATCTGGCTAATATGATGATTATCTGGTTGCTATGGGCGGCCATCTTGAATTTCAGGTGTCCTAGACCTCGGACAACCATGAAACCCCCTTTATTCAATCAGAAAGCCTTGGTTTAGTGGGGATAGACACCTTAATGACCCTTGTAGGTCAAGCAGATTCCGAATTATTGTCATTTCATCTGGCGAATATGATGATTATGGTTGCTACGGGCGGCCATCTTGGATTTCAGGTGTCCTAGACCTCGGACAACCATGAAACCCCCGTCATGCAATCAGACAGCCTTGATTTAGTGGGGATAGACACCTCAATCACCCCTCTAGGTCAAATAGTTTCAGAGTTATTGTCATTATACCTGGTTCATAAGTACATTTTGGCGGCCATTTTGAAAAACGGCCATATACAGAGTTTGCCCGGGTTTGGAATTTTCCACCTAGTAGAATTTGAAAGACCTATGCATACCCTACTCGAATCATCATTCAAACTTTCTTCCTGAAAAATTGTATACGGGTCTGTAGGACAGGGCCAGGACTAATATTCATATACCAAAATAAGCAAATGAGGTCCACTTTTATGTTGTTAAAAAGACAAAAGATGTACTATTAATTTGAAATCTAATCGTATTGGGGTAGGATAGTCTGTCTTGTAATAAGACTAGTTGAGTCGCTCCCAACTTGCAACTAGCAGAAAATTGGGCTTTTCGTGACATGTTTATAATCTCTTATAATTCAATTTAGGGTACTACTTCTAATCAGGTTGATATGCGTCTAAGTTCCAGCTTACGCTCACGTTAATGCCCCAGTCACGCATTACGCAGGGTGCAACTAGCGTAAAGCTGGTTTCATACTATCCTGCCGCTTGCCGCTGAGCGGCGTGGCGCACGCGCATTGCAGGAAAGTATGCTGGCGGCATAAGTGCTGCGCCCAACTGCGTGAATGTCATTATATGAAGAGCTTATTTCCAAACCGTGTTAAGTCCACAAGATTTACTTTGAAGCAAATCAGGAATTTTATTTATGGCAATGAAAAAAAGTTAGATTTCTATAAAATTACAGTGAAGTGAAGGTGACATATATAGGACCATAAAAACATTTGAAGTTAAAATCTGGAGACTTTTGATTTTTTTTAATGAATTAATTTGTTTTAAAAATAGCATGGACTTAACACGTTTTGACACAAAACTCAATTTCGAGCATGGACTTAACACATTTTGACACAAAACACAGTATCTGCAACACATAACTATCCACAGGTTTTCTCAAACTAGTCTTAAAAGACAACAAATTTATTAAAAACATACAAAATGTGATTATCTCTACTATAAGACAGACTCTTGACACAAAACACCTTGCATCTCGAACCCCCTACTCCCGCCCATTTTTTCACCAAAATTTGACGTTTAAAATAGATCAAAATTCAAAACTTAGTGATTGTATTGCATTTCTCAGAATTGAATAATCATTATTTCATTGACAATAAGTGATGACCTGAAATATCCACTTGTTTTATCCCATTAGCAAAAGTTCCCCCTCCCCCCATGCTGCCACCCTAATCTCATATTGACAGTCGTAAGTTTTTAAGTCTTCAAGTTAAATAATACCTTGAATTTAGTAGCACATTGTGATAATCACAAAATAATAATATCAAAAACTAACTCTACCATCCATAGGCTCAGCCCCCTCAATAATTTTGGTGCGGGCTGGAATACCTTTCAGCCCCCCCATAAGCTCCAATAATTCTAGGTGAAATTAAATAGATTGAAATGGGTGTTATGACTCCGAGGGGGGAACTCCCTCGAGGAGGAAACCCCAGGGTGGCCCACCGAAAATTTTTCAGTTTTCTGCCCCCCAATGTTGAAAATCTTCCTAAGCCAATGCCATCCTCTAACATTAATTCTACCATCACAACCTCTCCCTCTCGCCCTTCCCACCCTGTTCATGTCTTTCTGGAGGTATCTATCAAATATTTCAGAAATCCCATACAAACTACTAATATAGAAAACAACAACAGAAACAACAACTTTTTATGCAGACCAAACAAGAACGGAGACGCAAAGCAAGGCAGTGTTATCAATCATGCCGAACTTGGGCGATTAACTATTGGAAGCATTTTTCTTACTCTGATTGGGCTATTGGCCACGAGGGCACTGTTCGTGGACTTAACACAGTTTGCTAGCAAACTGGGTTGGACTTAACACGTTTTGGAAAAAAATCTATACTTTGTGTGTCAATATTTCGGGACTTAACTCATTTTGGATAAAAACAAACACATTGTGGGATAGCCCCAGTTACTCACTACCCATTTTCATCAAAATCTCAACTTTGAAGGTGGGTGGACTTAAGGGCTGGGGTATGAACGTTTGGACAGTATTTATTTTGGGACATTAGAGCACATCAGACATATCGAATTGCATTCTGAATACGAAGAAAGTCATTCTGATATCAAATAATTTTGATTTTTTGAAATTCGCAATTTAATACACATTTTATGGCAAATCATTAAACATTTATATTTTTGATATTTAACAGTACTTGAAGTAAACTTTATAAATCTGTTGATTTATACTTAAAGTGTAGTGTTGGGATGAAAAGCCGACGATCAATTGAAAATTTTGACCTTTCGTATTGAAGATATGGATTTTTTCCCAAAACACCAAAAAAAATTAGGTCTTTTTGGGAAAAAAATCCATATCTTCAATATGAAAGGTCAAAATTTTCAATTGACCGTCGGCTTTTCCTCCCTGCTACATACACTTTAAGAATATATCATTAGATTTATATAATTTACTTCGAGGACTGTTATATATCAAAATTTGAAAAATATCAAATTTTTATAATTTGTCATAAAATTTGTATTATATTGTGATTTTCAAAAATGAAAATTATTTGATATCAGAAAGACATGCTTCGTATTCAGAATGCAATTCAATAGGTCTGAGGTGCTCTCATGTCCCACAAAAAATACTGTCGAAACGCAATAAACGCTCATTTTAGATCCCTTAACACGGTTTGGAAATAAGCTCTTCATTAGAGTCAAGCGGTAGCATGACCAGCAAGTTTTAAAAAAAACGACTGATAAAGAAGAATAAACAGATGCACCGCGGACTATATTTACACGGAACAAAACGCTATTGTTCTGTGATATTTTTCGCTGGGTACAAAATATATCTAAAACCATGCTAAATCTTATTTACTGTCCAAAGTGTAATATTTTAATAACTCATTAATTCAAAAAGTTACACCAATCTTACAGTCAATCCGATTGTTTGATAATAAACAAACATTCTTGTATTATTTCACGCGGTATTTCATAGCCAAAATTAGTGTAAAATCATAGCTAATCATACTGATATCCAGAATCTTTCGTCACTGCTACAGCCATACATGGCTGTCACTGTCGCACTACTTTTTGAGATTCACTTTCAAAATATACCCTAGCATTTTCCTGGATACCCTACATACAAATTCTGGATCCCATTCGCCAAAAAATTCACAATTCTTTTATTCTTTCCGGACCACAGCATACATTCATATTAATAAATACTCCACTTTCACACCTCGTTATATCGGGACGTCCCCGTGGCGAAGTGGTTAAGGCCATGGACTTCTAATCCACTTAAGAAGTTTTGCCCAAGTTCGAAACTTCCCACCACCTTTTTTTAAATGTTTTATTAACCAATTTATTGTCATAAATCAAGAATAACACCATTTCGAACATCCATTGCTATTGTGATATTATATTTTTTTTTCATCAAACAAACATGTTTGATTTTTTATTCTATATTTTTTGCTAGGCCTAGGGCCTACTTTCACCATCCAGATGCTTTCACCATGCCTGACTATCATGATATCTTCGTCATTTAAAACACATTTATCAGTGGCTCTATTCACAGCTCAGACTGAAATTATATTTGGAATAAATATTATAAATTGTCACAAATTAAAATCACAAACAGCGAAAGATCGCCAACAACTGCCGCTGAATATTGTTATCCAACTAGATTTCCCCACAGGGCTATAAAGAACCACAAACCGCGAAATTTTGATATATACTAGATTGCCCTGCAAGAATCACACACCACGAAATATGGATATCCAACAAGCTTAAACAATAAATTAACTCCCGATAGAGGGCAGGGCTTGATAAGGGAAATTAAAATCACAAACCGCGAAAGATCGCCGACAATCGCCGATTAATAGGATATCCAACTAGATTGCCCGCAGGGCTACAAAGAACCACAAACCGCGCAATTTGGATATCCAACCAGATTTCCCACAGGCCTATCGATTATAAAGAACCACAAACCGCGAAATATGGATATCCAATAAATTAAGACCACAAACCGCGAAAGATCAACAACAACTGCCGCTCAATATTGATATCCAACTAGATTGCCCGCAGGCTATAAAGAACCACAAACCGCGGAATTTCGATATGCAACTAGATTTCCCACAGGGCTTCAAAGAACCACAAGCCACGAAATATGGATATCCAACAAGCCAGATTATAAAGAACCACAAACCGCGAAATATGGATATCCAACAAATTAAGACCACAAACCGCGAAAGATCAACAACAACTGCAGCTCAATATTGATATCCAACTAGATTGCCCCGCAGGGCTAAAAAGAACCACAAACAGCGAAATTTGGATATGCAACTAGATTGCCCCACATGGCTACAAAGAACCAGAAACCACGAAATATGGATATCCAACAAGCTTAAACTATAAATTAGCTCCCGATAGAGGGCAGGGCTTGATGAAAACCACAAACCACGAAAGATCGCTGACAACCGCCGCTTAATAGGAATATCGAACTAGGTTGCCCCGCAGGGCTACAAAGAACCACAAACATTAAAACACGATTATATTGCCTACTCGGGGCATTTAGACGCTTCCGTAGTATAGGCTTAAATATAATGCGCATTTACCAGTTCCGACTTGAAGTAGGCCTAAATCGGACTTACTCTCTGTGTCTCTCTGGCATTGTCAACATTGGGTGTGTGTTGTTCATATTTACATTTTCTTTACATATTTACGTTGCCTTGAATAATTAAAATATATATATATTAAAATGTATATTGATCATTTTGTACGCCTCTTAACATTACAGTCACGTGTGACAAGCAAGTTTTAAAAATAAACGACTGATAAAGTTTGGTTTAATTATTTATTGTCATGAATCCAGAATTGCAACTTCAAACATCTATTTTTCGTTTTATTTGTTTTATGGAGCACATCCTAACCTGATGACTTTCCAAGCTTGGAGCTGCTTGGCGACATTCATAAAAAGAAAAGAAATCTACCAAAAAACGTTGACAACGTAAAGAAATCAGCAAGTTTAAAAAACCCACCTCGGCTCACTTTTTGAAACTTGGTCCCATTTTAAACACCAACAGCAACTCAGTGTTTTTATTTTATTTCAACAGAACACAGCGTTTCCAACAAGATTACAAGCCTACGTGTTATTTGTTTAATTCAATCATTAGGGCCTAATCATGATTATTATAAAACAAAACACAATAGGATATTGGCTTACCGTGCAAGAACAAGATAATAACCTTTCAGGTCGTTCCAGAAAGCTTACAAATTAATATCGCATCTGCACATTAAAGATACATAACACTTTGGAAATGTTTTAAATTTATATAAATATGATAAAGTTTAAATCAGTACCTTTTACAAATGGGACCAAGTTTCAAAAAGTGAGCCGAGGTGGGTTTTTTAAACTTGCTGATTTCTTTACGTTGTCAACGTTTTTTTGGTAGATATATCAATACACGATGCTATGAGCCGAACAAACTTTAGTGGCAGATCATTGACTTCAACAGCAGCTGTGAATCATTCTATCGATACTTTTCAGGAATAATTTTGTTTTCGATTTAGGCTGTTTCAACATATTTACGAAAAAAAGTCCCAAGATATTGTAAATGCACTAGCACAATGTTCTGTGAGTTTTCATCCGTGATTAAAACACCGGGAAAACAGCGGGTCCCTTACAAATCGTCTGTCGCAACACATAATGTAGGGTGATTTTGGTCAATTTATGAAATTTGGCCGAACGGTTTAAATATCAAGTTCTACAAGTACACCAAGTAAGAAAGCTCGACTATACTTAATCAATTAAGAACTTTAATTAAGGAGACTGTGTACTCTCAGACATGCATGTAGTAAAAGTGCAATAACTTTGTAATTATTCGCGCAAGACATATAAAAGTATACATTTTTATGAAGGCAAGACATCAATAAATCTTAATATAAATACAGATTTGGTGTAAAAACAACAATTATGAAGAAAATCACAAAACAGTGAGTTTTTGGCAATATTTGTTTGGTACATCATAACAAAAAAAAAATATTTTATTTTGTTTTTAGCTCAATCTTGAGGCTCCATTCCAAAAACAGTTTTTTTATTTTTTTATATTGGCCTTATTTTTTAGATATTGACCATATAAGGCATCAAATTGAACTTTTTAAAATTCACAAACGCCTATTTGCACAAAATGATGCCTAAAATCGGAAATATACCAAAATATGAAAATGAGAAAACCGTTTCTTGAGTCGATCATGCATTTTACGATGATCATATTTGCTTACCTATAGATGCTGTATTTATTGAGTTATCGTGTACCTAAATCGTCATTTTACCGAGAAAATGAACATTGAAATAATGGCCGTTGAAGTTTAAAGTGGTCACATTTTGCACTTTCATCGAATCTCACAGGAGAATGCGGCAGTTTTTATTTTTCTACCTTACATTACATAAATATCGGGTAAATCCACGGCCCCTTGAGAAGTTTGAGCGAAATCCATTCATAACTTGATATTTAAATCGGGGAAAGAACTTGAAAAACCCCACATTTTATCAGCTAAAACGGAGCCATTTGACCACTAGGTTTTGTGCTTCCGTAGTGTTTCCATAAGATGCGCCGCGCATGCAGATAAGCGTCGCGTATGCGTAGCGTAATTGCGCGATACGCAACGCGATGCGTTGTTGCGCGCGTGTACCCTGCTGGTACAACAAAGATTTTCTTTCCTTTTCAATTTCAAACACAAGTGGAATAGTGAAATAAAATCCTTAAAATATTACAGTTGTAGTTTACAAATCTGGATTTTCATTCCTTGTATTTATAAAAAACATAACAAAGTACAAACATATAAAAACTCAATTTTGCGAAAGAAACAATGTCTAGAGTACACAGCTGCCTTAATGAACACTTCCGAATGAATCCAATATCTCCCGTTTCAGATACTGATACTCTCAACATCCGCCACTATATGAAACGGCGAAAATCAGATTTGATGACATTTAGGGACAGAATCAGCAGCATCCGTCATTAATGAGGCGTATGCTTCAGAAACGAGCCAAAAACCCCAAATCTTCCGTTTCGCATAATGACGGATGATATAGCGTATTAGGTACAAAAAGACACTGAAAGTACGATATGCTCCATTTCACATATGCGACCTAAGCTTCAAAATCTTGCCGAAACCCATAAATTTTCCGTTTATGATATAATAGATTTTCTTTTTTAACTATATATTTAAGTTACAGTTTAATCGTTCAACTAGATTTCAAATGTAATTGGTCCCCTGAGAGATAATATTGGAGGAGAACTGACTAGGTTATTAGTAGCATATCTTTTTTTTTTTTCTCGGAAACGTATTTTGCATTTATCCTGCACGTATTATGCGTTTCAACCGACGAAATCTTTGACTATCGAGATCAAAAAAGGTTGACTGTTGACACGATTCACGGACGTGTATAGTACCAGAAATCGGACGTGTAGAAACTAAATCAAATAATTGAAGACCTGGGCGCAAGAAGATCGTAAGTCCACTTGGCCCCTCAACATGTATATACTAAAATTACGTATACTTTCTTAGGGTTTTATAATGTTTGATACATGTTCCAGGGTGAAAACATCATGAAAGGTTGTGAATGATTTGTTTTGGCCCCTGAACATGTATAAAACATTACCAAACTATACGCACAATAAATTTGAAGAAGAGACCTACCAAAGAACATGAGTGGATAAAAAAAAGTGTCAAGATCAGCGTCACTAAAGGTCCCTTGACAAACATCGTATTTAAAGTTTTACTTGCATGGAGTGAAAAACGTACTAGAACCTCTCAGTGGGGTAAAGATATGCAAATAATATGGGTTAAATTATTAAACTTGATTAAACATTTCTAAAAATTAAAGGCGTATGGTCCGATCAACAGCCATCGTCCCCGCTTCCCCATGAAAATGAACATTTTTCTCATTTCCTTTGTGAAATATAAAAGCAGAAAGAAGTTCTTTGGATGTAAGACAAAATGTATCAAATGTGGGTTAACCCGCTTTTGAAAAACACAGTGTACTATGAGATGTTATAAAGGATATTTAAAACAACCACGAAATTAACAAATCGTTAAATCGTCCCTTTGCTTTAAGTATTATTGGCTTATCATCATCATCTGCATTAAATGATGCATATTTTGTTATGGTACAATTATTCAATTTTTCCATTTCTGTAGGAAAAGTTGGTGACTGGAAGAATCACTTTACTGTAGCCCAGAACGAGGCAATGGATGCTCAAATACGTGAGAAGCTGGCTGGAAGTGGACTTGTGTTCGAATTTTGAAGTGGGTACCGGGATTGTGGGTGTGGATGTTTGTTTGCAGATAATTACGATCTAAGCTCTGTAGTATTCGAATATTTTCTTTTTTGGTGAACCGCATAGCGGGACCACCCTATATTAGATATAAAATTAAACTTGTTAAATCTATTCAACTGGACTCACGGTTTTGAGAGGCAACGGTTTCACACCTTATCCTAGGTGCATCTTCAGGCCGTCTGTTGGTCTGTCGGCAATTGGTCACTGACCAGTGGCGAGATGGTGTTGCCAGAGGTCGTAGATTTAGAGCCAAACTTCTTTGGAATGTTCTTGATAACGGAATTGTAGGCCCCCGCCAAGTTGTGACGCAGGCCGCCTCCCCTGTTGAGAGACAGAAAGGTCATTGATAAATTGCAAGAACTTGAAAGAGCGGAAGTCATTGATCGCCTCTTGTATCATAGACTGTATCCTGGGGAATCGGTGCCCAAATTTTATGGCCTTCCCAAAATTCACAAAGTACATGCTCCACTGAGACCGATTGTTAGTAGTGTGGATTCTGTTACATATAATGTAGCCAAACATGTCGCCTATGTAATCGGCCCTCTGGTTGGGAAGTCTGAGCATCATATCATCAATTCGCAGGATTTTGTCAATAAAATTCAGGACATACAGTTAAATGATGAGGAAACTATAACTTCATATGATGTGTCGGCACTCTTTACCTGTGTACCACCTAAGGAAGCGGTAGACGTAGTACGCGATCGGTTAGCGAAGGATAACACCTGGAAGGATAGGACTGAACTTAGTGCATCGCAAGTGTGCGGATTACTGGAACTGTGCTTGAACACTACCTATTTTGTCTATGATGGCAAATTTTATAGACAGCGCCATGGTTGCGCGATGGGTTCGCCAGTATCTCCAATCGTGGTGAATCTGTTTATGGAACAATTTGAACGCACAGCCTTAGATTCATTCACCGGTACGCCACCGACGCACTGGTATCGTTACGTCGACGATACCTGGGTGAAGTTAAACAAAGACCAGCTGTCCCCCTTCTTTGAACACATTAACCAAGTGAATGAACACATCAAATTCACCCAAGAGCCCATCAAGGAAGGAAAACTTGCTTTTTTGGATTGCTCGGTCAACGTTCAAAGTGACGGCAAAATTGAAACGTCAGT
Organism: Amphiura filiformis; assembly: GCF_039555335.1. NCBI lineage: Eukaryota > Metazoa > Echinodermata > Ophiuroidea > Amphilepidida > Amphiuridae > Amphiura > Amphiura filiformis. The sequence goes on from NC_092646.1 coordinate 19,817,977, forward strand.
ATATCGCAAGGACACACACACTGACCAATATTTACTGTTCGATTCACATCACCCCTTAATACACAAGCTTGGGGTCATCAGAACTCTGTTCCATAGAGCCGATACCATCTCTTCTAATGAAATCGTGAAAGAGGAGGAGCATAAACACCTTAAATCAGCCTTGGGTGTGTGTGGATATCGCCAATGGACTTTTCACAAAGCGCTTCCCACTAAGAAACGTGCTTCCAACGACGCTGACACTCGTGACACGCCAAACGACGACACGCCGGTTCAGCGCAAGAACATTACCATCCCATACGTGTCAGATCTATCGGAGAAACTTCGTAGGATCTTCAGCAAACATCAGATCCCCGTCTCTTTCAAACCTACGAACACTTTGAGACAAAAGCTGGTTCACCCAAAAGACAAGCCACCCAAAGACAAACAGAGCAATATTGTCTATGCTATTGAATGCAAGGTCAACAATTGCCAGGACTTGTACATCGGTGAAACAAAACAGACCTTGGCTAAGCGTATGTACCAACACAGACGTGCCAGCACCAGTTGTGGGGATTCTGCAGTATATACGCATTTGGACAGCACAAATCACTCCTTTGACAACAAGGACGTTGTAATCTTAGACAGAGAGCGCAGGTGGTACGAAAGAGGAGTAAAAGAAGCGATCTATGTCAAGAAAGAACAGCCTTCACTCAACAGGGGAGGCGGCCTGCGTCACAACTTGGCGGGGGCCTACAATTCCGTTATCAAGAACATTCCAAAGAAGTTTGGCTCTAAATCTACGACCTCTGGCAACACCATCTCGCCACTGGTCAGTGACCAATTGCCGACAGACCAACAGACGGCCTGAAGATGCACCTAGGATAAGGTGTGAAACCGTTGCCTCTCAAAACCGTGAGTCCAGTTGAATAGATTTAACAAGTTTAATTTTATATTTGATTATACCTGGATGAATGACAACCTTCACAAACGTACCCTATATTAGAGTATGTTTATACTAGTTTACCTAGTTACTACCGTGCTTACTAACTAACCATTTGGTCTTAAATAGGCATATCTCGAAATGCCATGAAGCTTCCAAGTAGTGTCAAATGAAAAAGAAAAAAATAAGAAATACAATAAAAACACAGGGGTTCTACTCCTAATACTTTTAAAGTTGCTTCAATTCTATTTTCCCCGCCAATATCAAAAGATGCAAATGAGCTTCAATTCAGTGCAGTTGTGTGTGTCAACAGGTTAGGACACGTATGGGGACACTTGACAAATCAGTGTAGGTGAAATAAAGGTCTTATAACCCCTTATGGGATTTTATAATGTTGTGCAATGGGGATGTACATGTATATTATTACACCACAATTCGCCATACTGCATTTTAGAAACGCTGGCTGTTAGAATAAGAAAAATTTTAATTGTAATTATTGCACAGGTCACGGCGACCCTGTGACCTTTCCGGAAAAGGCCGAGTGGTAGGTTTTTCAAATAAATATTTTCTGTGTAAAAACTGCACCATCAGATAGGTAATGGAATATATGAATATTAACTGTACATCTATCACAACAATTTTTGATAACAACTTGCGTCACAATTGATCTAGTATAGAAGGTAGAGAATTTATTTCAATCTTATATACGCCATTTTTTTTTTGGAATTAGGTGAAAATTAATTCTGTAAAAACTGTAATTTTTTTATGTAATTTTCACATTAGACCCGACAAAAGATTACCGTTTTGTTGTTATGATAATCTAATCTTTTGATTTCGTAAATAAAATTAGGAGTCTATTGTGGATTTAGGATGCAAACTGGAACAATCCAATGCCTTGTCAAAAGCATTTGCCTCAAAACGGAGTTCGTATGCACTTCGTAATACAACTTCCGCCACTGCGGGAAACCACATTCACAGCAGAGCACGTGGCCGATATCAAAATCGATTTTATGTATTGTGTATATAGGCCTATTCATAGGACCCTCCCTCGTATTAATTGTCTCTATGCGCTTGAGAATTCAACAATATAAATAATGGTAGCTTTATTATAATACACATTAATGTTTTATGCAGATGAAATTCCAAAATATGATGTAGTAATGAAGTTGCGATTTACTATCCAGTCCTTCGTGGTCGAGCGGTCTAAGGCGCTGGTCATATACATGGTATACGTGATAGCGGCGCAATGCAGCGTGGGTTCGAGCCCCGCCTCTGCCTAATTAAATTTCTTCTTTTTTTTAATTTCATATTTAATATGTTAGGGAAATGTGGCTGGGAGAATGTATGTATGGCGAAGAGTGGTGTGGTATGTTATATGATTATATTAACCCTTTAAGGGGGTACTACACCCCTGGCCAATTTTGTGCCTATTCTTGCATTTTTCTCAAAAATTATAGTGCATTGGTGACAAATAAGATATGTATATTATAGGGGCAAGGACTACAACTACTGCACTGAAAATTCAGCAACTCAAGGCAAGTAGTTATTGATTTATTGATCAAATATTTGGGTTTCCCTCATTTTTGACTGTAACTCCACAACTATTGTCTGTGCATAAATAAAATTTCCAGTGCAGTAGTTGTAGTCCTTGCCCCTATAATATACATATCTTACTTGTCACCAATGCACTATAATTTTTTTTTTTTTGCAAAGATGTATCACCACATCTTCCAGTCACCAAAAAAAGTACAGGATATAATAAGAAAAATAATTTCCCCACCTGGGGTGACATTCCTTATAAGAATTTGGTTAACATTTCTATTTGGGTCCTTTTTATATATCCCAAGAAGGTATGAACCCCCGGTGACAATGTATACCACAATATACTACCTAAGCCCCATGGTTCAGCTTTGGTGCGGTAACAGCTCTATTTTTTTTTTAATTTAAGATATCCCAAAAGTTTTCGCTATGGCGTGAATGGGCGTAGTTCCTACAAGAATTGAATACATGGATAAATGAATAAATGAATTTACAAGAAGTAGTCTTGTGAGCATTTGGTACGTGTAATTCTCATCGTTCCATTTGAATATACAGCCTGTCTCAAAAAAATTGTGCAAGTGAAAAGTGCCCTCTGTGGCAATTAGAAAATACCGTTGTGACATGATGCTTACATCAACGTCAAGGGCACAGTCTTAGCTCTTAAATACCGTTTGTTCTGTTCAATTTGCTTTTTTAAATCTCGAGATATGTTTAGTTAACAACGAAAGGGTAAAACCACAATTGTGCCACTTTTATTAGGGAATAGGGCTGTAAATGTAAACCAATGATAGCTGATGTTGATGCGTCTAATGCACTCCCCCTCGGGGCTCGTGCATTATTTTGTCTAATTCCATTAACTTGTCAAATTTCACGAACTTGTCTAAGTTCATTAACATAAGTGTGCAATATTTGTTTGTCTTGAGTGACAAAGAGAACAGTATTTACCACAATAACATCATTGACAAGCATATGTATTTAATTTTACAGTAGAATGTGAAATATTTATCTTTTAATTTGTCGTAAGTGGAAAAAGAGGATCACTATACCTGTATCATGATAAAACAAATTGTGTATTGATGTGTAGTTGATGCATTCTTTTGATTTCACGAAGGAACTCTTGATAAACTTGATGCTATCATTGATTTACATGTACAGCCCTCTTCCCAAGTAAAAGTGGCACAATTGTGATTTCACCCTTTCGTTGTTGAGTAAGCATATCTCGAGATTAACAGAAGCAAATTGAACAGAACAAACGGCACGTGAGAGCTAAGACTATGCCCTTGACGTTGATATAAACATTATGCCACAACGGTATTTTCTAATTGCCAAAGAGGGCGCTTTTCATTTGCACAATTTTTTTGAGGGTTAATAGAATAATATATACAATAGAGGTAATCCTGTAGCATCTATTCATACATAGTCCTTTTGTTCATCCGTTTGTACATCTAAGAATAGATGCGACGGGATTACCTGCGGAATTATCTCTATTGTATCCTCAACCTTCTTTAGGTGTAAGGTGGCTTTTATTTGCACAACTGTTGGAACTGTATTGTTGTTGCATTCTTTTGTCTACCTGTGTTTTCGCGGGAGGTGTAAAACGGGTGATGGAATGCAGTTTAAAATTTCCGCCAAGGCCGAATCATTTCACATTTTGGGTGCACTGTAGCCGACGGGGACCCAACTAAAGGCTGCTAGTCAGGTGTAGGAATGCGTGTATTTGGATTCGTCTATAATACTAACTTGAAACCTATTTATTTACTTCAATATCATCTGTAATACTTTTAATCAGTTCTAATCAACTTTTTCAACATCAAACCAATTGCTGGAAAATAACGAAACAAATTTTCTTATGATCTGATGAAAACCCTGTTTAAAATCCCCATAGGAAAAGTGGCGGCGCTGTGCTTAAATAGCTAATTATGACGTCAGTCCTTGACGACCACCATAACAACAGATGACGCCCGTGGTATTTGAACTCATTTAAACAAGTATTCCTGAAAAAAATTGGTGTCAGTTCCAATTTACAATGTAACTATTATTTTAATGTAATGTTAAAGAGAAGTTTTGCACTGCAGCACTGACAAGAACATTTAGTGGTAGTTCATTTTATCATTAAATAGGCCTAATTATACACTTACATAGGCGTGCGTGTTTTGGCGCAATGTCAACCTTCTATTCTTCAATTTTTTTCACAGGAGGAAGATGGCGAATTTCATCATTCGATATCAGCAAAGTATCAGGCCCTTGCAATTCCTATACCAGCGCAATACAAAAAGATTTTTGTTTAATTAACACTGGACATGCTGGATGTTTTTATAAAAATATTGTATGTGATGAAGAAGGGGGCTGGTGGTTTATTTGTGTAAAGGTCAAAATAGGATTCGGATAGGGTCAGGACTCTGTTTTGTCATCTTCCTTCTGTGGGTCTTTTTTTAATTTTGATTTTGAAATGGAGCCTTCATCTTTGGTTCGAGTTGTATTTTTCCTGAATGTATTTTAATGCTTTCTCTCCCCACCAGCTCCAAGTACTGATAAAATACAAAAAACTGAAAAAGAAAGAAAGAAAAAAAGAAAAAAAAAGATGTGGACACCGTCAGTTCCCACCTGGTTCCCCCCGTGTATTATCCGCCGGCGCCATTATCACGTGACTGTAGGAAAATGCTGTTGCCACCAGATATACGCTACGTAAAACAGCGTATTACTATCAAGACTTATGTCGATATTATCAAGACTTGCAAAACTCGGCGGTAAACCGGGCCATGATTTTAAGCTTATTGTTAATTTTGCACCTTCAAACATACAAACCATCTCAAAAGTTAGGTCTTTATAGTAGGAAACCTTTTTGGGCGAAAGCACCATGTCAACAATGCCTAGAAAAGTTGCTTTTTGCCTTGTAAAAGTACGTAATTTTTCGGCACTTCCTGGTCAGCATGCAAGCAGGTGGATTCGGCCAAATCAATTCGTCCACAGTTGACTTGGCCATATGCCAATTCATGCATTTGGCCCAAGCTAAGTCAGCCACAAACCAATTCGATATTGACCAAAAGGGATAAACGATTTAATATGTTAATGAATATAATGTGACCGTCCATCTCGAAACAGCTGTAAAGTCGGCTCGCGGTCAATTTTGTTTTATTTCGTGTTTAGAAAATATATCATAAGCTTTAAAATGAAAAATCATTTGACTCCAAACGATATCCAGAAGTAAAAAAAAGAGGGTTAAGTGCACAACGTACAAAAAAGTGACTATATCTCATTAACCGATGATCCTACAGATATGCGACCACTGACTTTTTTTTTTTCTTATGACCAGAGGAAAAATTTGACATATGGCACGACTCTCTAGGATATTTGGTTAAAAAAAAAAAAAGTGAATATATCTTATTTTAAACCAATGATCCTACAGATATGCGACCACTGACTTTTTTGTTCCTTATGACCAAGGGAAAAGTTTGACATATCTCACGACTCTATATAGGAAATGATGTACATCATCATCATCATACATCATCATTTTATTTTCATTCAAATCAACATACAAAATATAAAAGACACAACATTTGAATGAGGAGATGCTCAAAAGGCCCAAAGGCCTGAAGCGAGCACCCCCTTACACTGCCTTAAGTAACAACATACAATTACACAAAGTTAACAAATAAAAGAAAAAAGAAAGAGGAGAAGAACATGCAAAGAAAGACTCCAATATAAATATTTATAACATTTCATATAGATATTCCACAGTCCACACAAGAAATTGATAGTTGGAGTGGAGATGGGGGATGGGTGAGGTCATTAAATAATCCCTAAATATTAGATGTAATTTTTTATTAGACTTTTCTTTATTTGTAACTTAAAGTGGTTTACTGATTTTGCCATCTCTATATATTTATCGGTAATATTCCATTTCCTAGGACCGGAAGCCCGTGTTGTGAGGGCCACAAACTGCGGCTACGTACAGATACGCGAACGCTGACTTGTTTTGTTCTTTATGACCAGAGGAAAAGTTCGACATCGCACGACTCTTTAGGATATTTGGTTTAAAAGATAGATGGTTATTGCACAAAGTACAACGAATTGGTTTGTGACCGAATGCAAGACATCAATTCATCTAAATATACAGATTTGGTGTAAAAACAACGGTTATGGAGAAAATCACGAAATAGTTAAATTTGGCCAACTTTTTTGTACATCAATATACAGGGTTCGAATTGGCATGTGGGCGATTTGGTTTGGGGCTGAATTGACGAATAGTATCGATATCGATATTGATATTTTTACAGAGCACGTGATATTTCGATATGATGATTCGAATTGTCACGTGATCGTCAAACCTGTACTAAAGGTGTCAGTTCTGCAGGAACTGACACAAAAAAAAACATGTGATGCATAACAAATGATCAAGGTTGTGAATTATGATACTAGAGGAATAAAGGATTACAATTACATTAGTAATTGTTATGCGATTATGTTATTTGCCACGATCCAAAAGAGATAACTTCCATACAGTTAATATCATGCAGTCTCACTACAGGGATTTCCAACAGCGCATTATAGTTTAATTTCGACATCCAAAATTGTTCAGTTTTAACATCAGATCAGACGCAAAATGCCCAAAATTATCGATCACCAGAAGGGAATGAAAGAAGCGTATCATCATCATCATGAGGGATCTGTTCGATATAATTTGAGAAAAAAAGAAACCCAAATAGCGTTTGTATCCAGGCCTTGCCGTTTGAGGCGAGCGATCGCTCTCGCTCGCCACCGCTCGCCTAAACTCGATTTCTAGTGAGCGATTTTTCACTCGCCATAGACATTAAATAACATTCGCTGCGAAACTCTCAAAATCAGCTATCGAATCAGCCTATTCATCATTTAATCGATTCTATTCCCCCTCCAACCGGAGAAAGCAACAAATTTTATCGCGCTTTGCGCGCATTTCAATATAAATACCGACCGAAGGTCTACTTGATTGATAAACTCAAATAAGCGGTATTTGTGAAAATTCAACCACTCGCCTAGCATAATGCTAGCGAGGGTTTAACCACTCGCCTTTAAACTCTAGACGGCAAGGCCTGGTATCAAACATTGTTGATGATGACCAGCAGTGCAGTCGGGAAAAACTGCAAGGCGATCATGATAACTCTTTGATAGCAACAGGGTATTGACGTCATAATGAGCCTCATTAAACAACGCCCCCACTTTTTTCAATGGAATTTTACTGTGTAAATTACCGAAAAATAAGAATATTTTTTTCAATCGACAGAGATGTAACATATGCGCTGATATTTTGATTGTTTGTTTTGTCAAATTGGTCAAATTTAATATCTAACAGTGAAAACTAACATTTTGAGAAAAGGAAAATAATACAAATCTATTTTTGGGAGTGTTTATAACATGGCCTTAATAAGATATCACACTAATTAGCCACTTTTGCGTTAAAAAAATCCACGCTCTGATAGGCCATAGTGTCGTATCATTATAGCAACTAATTGTCAATTAAATAAATTACTGGCATTGAGTGTTTTCAAATATGCTATTTTCCTGCTTCACATGGTCGTGTTTACCAAAGGTCAAGGAATATATTGTAAGTGCCATAATTTTAATGCACGATCTCTTTTTGAACTTTTTGCTTCTTTTGTCATTTTTATATCTCATGCATTTTAATCTAGTTTTCTCCAAAAATTCTCTCGAAACTGTCTTTGTTAATAATACTACACTTGCATAGTTTCGTTAGAAGCGAGAAGGAAATTCATCCCATCCTTATATGGATTTAGCCCATGTAGTCCCGTCTTTGTCGCCCCATACTATTTTAAAAATCTCAACAAACTATAAAACTGTTCAGCACAAATATATTTAGAAAAAGGTATTCAGGTATTTGTGTTGTAACCTGTTCTTACTTCCACTAAATGGTAAGAATTTTACTTAATCTTAATTAAGTTCAGAATAAATCAGTTTTTAAGCTCTACCAAGCAAACACAAAATGTTTTCGACATCATTCGCAAAAGGTTATAAAAGGTCAGAAAACGTTTAAATGTCGGGTTATATAAAGCGTATATTAAGAGTATAAAACGTATTCATAACCTTAAAAAACATTTTTTGATAATCTAAATAGTAATAATTTCACTTAATCTTAATTAAGTTCAGAATTAATCAGTTTTTAAGCTCTACCTCCGTGCTAATACTCGCTTTTCGGTAGTTACTAACCCCCTCCCCCGATCTTAAAGACTGCGAGATGATAGGTCCTTTTACCTGTTAATGACCAAATAAACATTTGAACCGTTTTTTGTATCTCGCGCAAAATGTAGAATCGTTATGTGGTTTTGTCATTGCACATTTTTACTCTATATAATAAAAGATGTTGACTTCAAATGTCAAATTTACATATACAGTAAGCCAAAAAATTAAGGTACCAGTTACGTTTACCTCCTGTATATCCTAAACAAAGACAGATATGTCATAATTGGACGCGCTATTGATTTGTACACAAACTGTTCGCGAACGAGGGAACTAGCGCCGTACTTACATTGATTAGCACGTTAAAACTAGCGCCATGCTTTCATTGATTAGAACACAAAAGTGCAGCTTTTGATTTCGTCTCTTCGGTAGGTTTTATATCACCGTTTCTTTAATTCTCAACCAATTTCAACAAATAAGGTCTTGAATCAGAGCTAAAGAGTTCAGGTATTAGCTGTTTGTTTTAATTTTGACATATTTGTTTTTATTTAGGATATACAGGGGTGAACACAACTAGTACCTTTTTAAATTAAAATTTTTTGGCTTACTGTACATGTAGTACGATTTCCTCTGCCCAGCGACGTTAAGTTAATTAGACCAATCGGCACTGTAATTCCGGTTTTTGAGAGCAGTTTTGAGACACTTTGACCCGACATATCAGGGAAATTGCTGTAATTATTTTTCATTCATCTATTATTGTAATAATGTTATCATTAACAATATTCTAAATTATTCATTTATGATATAATCATGTTTTTTAACAATTTTCTATTAAAACATTTTAAACAATGATTAAAGAGTTTAACTTCAACACTACACTATTTTTCGCTCACCTGGAACGTTTTCACTAGTTCGACTAGCGTCTTCAGCAGATGGTGATGCTATGGTATCTTGTCTACGATCGGGATAATTTTCCTTCACTGATGACGTCATATGATTGACAGAATGACGTCATAGGATGTTACGATGTAGCGCCCCCTTCGGGGGCATCAGTAGGTTGTCCCAAATTGGGTCTATTTCGAGTCCTTTGTCACGATTCAATCTCGGCTTCTGCGAGTTCTTATGTGTATAGCTTCCAGAACTCTGCGGGAATATTCTTTTTGTTCCTGTTCTAGCATTTTTACATTTTCCCAGTCAATCTGGTGTCCTTTTGATCTGACTACGTGCTCCCTGGAACTGCCGGCTGATTTGGAACTGCCGGCAGTGGATTTGTGTTCACTAATCCTCTTCTCTAACTTCCTGGCAGATTCGCCGATCTAACTTGCATCACAATCAGCGCAGGTGATCTCATACACAATACGTCATTCTGTCAATCATATGACGTCATCAGTGAAGGTTATCCCGATCGTAGACAAGATACCATCACAGCATCACCATCTGCTGAAGACGCTAGTCGAACTAGTGAAAACGTTCCAGGTGAGCGAAAAATAGTGTAGTGTTGAAGTTAAAATTGTACGGCCGACACATTTTTCTGTAAATTCTTCAACGTTCCTTCAACATAGGCTATCTCTGGGACTTATTAAAAATTTGGTCATGTGATACATATTTAGGGGTCTTGGACAAGATCAATGTTGCTGCCACCGTGACGTAGTCTGTCTCTGGAAACAACCAGTTATGTTTAGCCTATATCATTTGGCTATTCAATAAAAAAGCCACTAACCCCTGATGATTTGAACATTTTGACAGAAGTATGTGTGGGAAAATATCACACTAAATATCCATGGGCATGTTGGGTAAATTGAAAGTACACAAATGTTAAATGTTGCTTCTTGCTATTTTAGCTTTGTCACTTGTGGGCTATCTTGAAGTTGTACTATTTCAAGGACATCTGCGAAATACAAAAAAAATGTTTGATTAAAGAATCAGAGCAGTATAAAGCAAGCCACGGTGTAGCATGTGTATTTATATAACCAAATATCCGTGTTAAGAAAGACATCTGAAGAGACTAGCATCCCAGCAAACACAAAACGTTTTCGACATCATTCGCAAAAGACTATAAAAGGTTGTCGGAAAACGTTTAAATGTCGGGTTATATAAAGGGTATATTAAGGGTATAAAACGTTTTCATAACATTAAAAATCATTTTTTGGTAATCTACTGCTCAGCAAACAAAAAATGTTTTACAGAAAACGTTTAAATGTCGGGTTATATAAAGGGTATAAAAACGTTTTAATAACATTTCAAAAACATTTTTGAAAACTTGATACAAAACATTCTAAACAGAATGTTATTTTGGGGTTGAAAAAATATTTTGCGAAAAATGTTTGCCCAAAATATTTGCAATAACGTTTTGAAAACGTTTTCATGACCTTTATATAACCCGACATTTAAATGTTATTAAAACGTTTAAAAAAAACATTTTAAGAACATTTCTGTGTTTGCTGGGTTCAAATATTTTAACATAATGTTATTTAAGTATTGACAAAATATTTGGCAAAAAAATGTTTGCAAAAATAGTTTACAATAACATTTTTGAAAACATTTTAAAAATATTGTTGTAGTGTGTTTTCATACAAAACGTTTTAAAACGTTTTCATGACCTTTATATAACCCGACATTTTAATGTTATTAAAACGTTTTTATGTAAACCAAAAGCCAAAATATAACTTATTAAAAACGTTTTTAAAACGTTTTTGTGTTTGCTGGGATGTACATACACTATAAAATGGGGTATGTCGGCTTAGAGGCCAGGATATAATGTTACATAGGATTTCGGTAGCCATTTTGAAAAAAGCGCCCACACGTTCACCCAGCATCAAGAATTTCGCAGACAAGCAGATTCTGGTACCTCTATGTGTAAGGATTTAAAAAAATATTGTCTCCAAAAATTGATTTCGATTCTTGGACCAGGGACTATAGGGTTAATATTAATTAGTAGACATCCGTTACATTAATGGAACAATGAAATTGGCTAGACCAACAATGTAACAGTCTCAAAAATACCCAGTCATGACTAAATAGAATCTATTATAATATGGCCAGGGTTACGACGGACACTTAATATAATCTATTCAAAACTTTACATTAACGTTGAAAACAAAAGTCCTAGGTTTGATCGTTGTTCGTCGAATTCAATGGCGGATTTTATCATGACGGTATTTTATATCAAGTACAAGTCACAATAGTTAGTTAAAATTATTAGGTATTTGGTCACAACTGTAGAATTACTGGCGTGTGACCATTGATAAGGAATCAGTGGCTTTATTTATTTTTGTGAGTCGAGTAAAAATATCTCGACAATCAGCTCTCCTCAACATGTACGTATCCAAACTACGTCTGTCCTGTCTGAGGATGTCAACAAGAAGGAATCCAGAGGTGTAAGATCAGGAGATCTTAAGATGCATTCCACTTGGTGCTTCAATGCAATCAGACGATTGCCAAACAATTCTGCAAAGTGTTCTGTCCATTACTGTAAAGAAAATGGTGAAACATGTGATTTTGATGTTAATATAATTGACTTTACGCAACCAAATTTTTACACGACTCATAAAATTAGCTGTTGAGTCCTTATTAGTGATCAGTGATTAGCTATATTGTGCTAATTTGTGCATTTGTGACGCAAAACTGGCCAAACAATACAATCAACCAACCAACCAATCACAACCTTTAAGGCACTCTTTATCTCTTATAGGTGTGGCCACTTTCCAAACAGTTTAATCCAAAATTATAAGACACCGTAATAATCCTCCAGGACTTATTATGTTATAAATTAGTGTATGTAAAACAACGATTTCTAACTGTATCTTTAAATACCAGATGACGTTGAGTGTTTATATCATTGTTTTTCTACTTCAATTGGTCGTGAAATCTCAGGCTCGAGGAATTCATTGTAAGTATCATATTTTGATTTATTGCACCTTCACGGGAACATATCTCGATTGAAAACGCACACACAGTTTTGACGTGCATAACAAAACCCAATTGTGTTTTTTCGCCAACACTTCGCTTTGAGGGCTCTGGCAACAACGGGGGTTGCACAGTATTTTTGGTGGGACATGAGAGCACATCAGACATATTTTTTGGAAATTCACGATTTAATACAAATTTTATGACAAATTAAACAATTGATATTTTTGATATTTAGGCCTAACAGCCTTCGAAGTAAAATATATAAATCTAATGATATTTATTTAAAGTGTATGTATATGAGTGGACAATTTAAAAAAATTTGATCATTCGTATTGAAGATCTGGATTTTTTCCCAAAACACCTAAACAATTGAGGTCATTTGGATTGGGGGAGAAGTGTCTATACGACATATCAAAATTTTCAAATATCAATTTTTAATAATTTGCCATGAAATTTGTATTATATCGTCAATTTCAAAAATTCAAAGTCAGTTGATATCAAAAGGACATTCCTCGTATTTCAGAATGTACAATTCGATTTGTCTGATGTGCTCTCATATCCCACAAAAATAAATTTACTTTGCAAACGTTGTTACCAGAGCCCTGAATTTGAAATATCAATATTTAAATTTTGAAACATCGTTTTGTCAAAAATATGCCAATATAAGATTTATTTAATGTAAGAAACACTAAACTAGATGAAATTTTAAATCTCATAAAGGCGTGCTTTCATTATATTTAGTTATTTATAATTCTAGGCCAAGGGAGCGTTTAGCAATGTCCGTATCCATCACCATACTTTTCATCCATGTACCCTAAGTTATTCATTATAATTATATTCTATTACCTCCACGACCCATTATTCAAAATCGCGCACTGTGATTTGTTGAAACGCGTCACGTGAAAGACCATTAAATAGCAATAAAGTGGTCAGGGCAACGAACTTTATCATCAGTGTTCTTCTGGCATCACAGCGCACAACAAAGCGCGATTCAGTATATTAGCGTCGTTACGCATTCTACGCAAAGCATTACGTTTGGTTACGAGTTCTGCAATACTCGTTATCACTTACGCTTTGGCTACGCGTAGGCGCTCCACCTTGAGGTAAACAACTTGAAATATTTGTGCAAAAAATTTGACATTTTTTCTTTAAATCGCACTATTTTGGGTAATAAAAACGCACTATTTTGGGCAGTAAAAATCGCACTATTTTGGGCAGTAAAAACGTTTAAATAATGGGTTCGGCTGCGCCTCACCCATTATTTACGTTTTTACTCCCTCGGACACATTATTTGCGTGTAAAGAATAATACATTACCCTTTATTTCTTAAGGGGGTACTACACCCCTCGATAAATGTGTGTATATTTTTGCATTTTTCTCAAAAACTAAAAACATACTGATAACAAAAGTTATGTATATTATAGGGGCAAGGAATCCAATTACTACATTGGAATTTCAGTGACCCAAGACAAGCGGTTCGTTATTTATGATTAGAAATAAGGTACCGCTAGGATGTACCTCATTTCCTATCATATATACTACTATACTGAAATTTCAGTGTAGTAATTGGAATCCTTGGCCCAATAATATACATAACTTTTGTTACCAGTGTATTATTATTTTTTGATAAAAATGCAAAAATAGTCACAAATTTACCACAGGGGTGTAGTACCCCCTTAAATAACTGTACTACACTAATCCAAAAAAGAAACTTATAATTTTTCACAAGGTCATATCTTAAAATCCTCTCCATAAAAATGACCAAAAATTGCATACAGGATTACTTCAATACTCAACTCTAAACACTGGTCAGTAACCAAACAGTTGTCCAACTGACACTACAGCAAAATGCACTGACATGCAACACCTTCCTGGATCACATTCACAGCGCAACAGATTTCTTTGGCTGGGTTCCAATTATTCGCCTGTACATGAACAAAAATTACACACAGGATTACTTCAATACTCTACTCTAAACACATGTCAGTAACCAAGCAGTTGTCAAACTGACACAACAGTAAAATGCACTGCCACGGAACAACTTCCGGGATCACATTCACAGGCGAATAATTGGAACCCAGCCAAAGAAATCTGTTGAGCTGTGAATGTGGTCCAGGAAGGTGTTGCATGTCAGTGCATTTTGCTGTTGTGTCAGTTGGACAACTGCATAGTTAGTGACATGTGTTTAGAGTAGAGTATTGAGGCAATCCTGTGTGTAATTTTGGTTAATTTTGATAGACAGGATTTTAAGATATGACCTTGTGAAAAATTATAAGTTTCTTTTTTGGCTTAGTGTATTTTATTCTGATTGTACAATAATTGGATAAAACGAAAATAAAGTGGCCTTATGTATATGCGGTATTCTTGTTGTTGTTTAATATGATTTATTTTCTTTTTCTGTGCTTTTGTGAATCTCAATAATGCATACTGTCGATGTTTATATTACAGTCCATGGTAATGACACCTACGAGTTGCGACTGGTCGGTGGTAGTACGCAGTATCAAGGCAGGTTGGAAATACGACGTAACAATGGAACATGGGGGACCGTCAGAGGCCATAATTGGTCGTCACTTTATGCTTCGGTTGCCTGCAGATCGCTGGGATTTTCATCCTCAGTACTATCACCTGATTTAACAAAGCATTTTGGAGTTGGTGCTGGATTAGTTCACCTTGAAGTTCATTTTTGTGTCGGTAGTGAATTGTCACTGTTAGATTGTGGGCATAATGGATGGGAAAACAGTAATGACCACCGTGGTGACATCGGGTTGCATTGTTTGCCAGGTAATTTATAACACAATAATGTTTTGTTTTTTTAATTTCAGTTTTAGCTATAATTCATGCATTATGTCACTCGATTAAGGGATCCAAAATGAGCGTTTATTGCGTTTCGACAGTATTTTTTGTGGGACATCAGAGCACCTCAGACCTATCGAATTGCATTCTGAATACGAAGCATGTCTTTCTGATATCAAATAATTTTCATTTTTTAAAATCACAATATAATACAAATTTTATGACAAATTATAAAATTTGATATTTTTCAAATTTTTGATATATAACAGTCCTCGAAGTAAATTATATAAATCTAATGATATATTCTTAAAGTGTATGTAGCAGAGAGGAAAAGCCGACGATCAATTGAAAATTTTGACCTTTCGTTTTGAAGATTTTTTTCCCAAAACACCAAAAATAATTAGGTCTTTTTGGGAAAAAAATCCATATCTTCAATATGAAAGGTCAAAATTTTCAATTGATCGTCGGCTTTTCATCCCACCTACATACACTTTAAGTATAAATCATCAGATTTATAAAGTTTATTTCAAGTACTGTTAAATATCAAAATATCAATTTTAATGATTTGCCATAAAATGTGTATTAAATTGCGAATTTCAAAAATCAAAATTATTTGATATCAGAATGACATTCTTCGTATTCAGAATGCAATTCGATATGTCTGATGTGCTCTAATGTCCCAAAATAAATACTGTCCAAACGTTCATACCCCAGCCCTTAAGCAAAACAACATCTCATGTATTTTATAATATCCATTTTATAATGTTCGTTTTCTTTACTTAGACATGGCGGTTTCTAACGTGTGACACACATAGTGCTACTCGATTTCAGGTGGTACTACACCCCTTGATAAATTTGTGACTATTTTTGCATTTTTCTCAAAACAATAATGTATATTATAGGGGCATTACTACACTGGAATTTCAGTGACTCAAGACAACCGGTAAGTTATTTATGATAAGAAAAGAGGTACCGCTAAAATGTACCTCTTTAACTTTTGCTCCAGTGTGTAATTATTTTTTGAGAAAAATGCAAAATTAGTCACAACATTTATCAGGGGTGTAGTACAACCTTAAGTAAAAACGACGCATACAGACTATGACCACAATATTAATATCTGATCTGATCCACTCAGGCCAAAGTCGGAAAATTTTGAAAATTAAGTTACAACCATTACTAAATTGCTCAGTACCCACACTTACAGATGTTGAATCCCTAGGTATCTTAAGGGTAGACGAGGTATTGTTGGTCGAAGCAACTTAAAAATCGATTTTCATTATCTAAATCAATATATTATTGAAAAATAACATCTTGATGTTTTGCAAAAGTTCATTCTACAAATCGTATACTTTGCAAACTTGCTTAATTCATTGTTGTTAATGAGTTATGTACGTTTTACAAAAGTGTTGTTGTTTCAGCCCTCTTTACAACGTAAGCCAAGAACCGCAGTACCTACAAAAGTATATCTGTGATATTTTAATTCTTCTACACACTCGCTATGAATTGAGCAATACGGTTTTTGCCAAAGCTCACTACCATTCGTAAGATGCTGTGAACTACCAAATCACAACAGTTTAAAATAATTAATAACCTTAAATACTTGATTGTAAAGTAATTTTTTCTCACTTTTTGGTTTCATTATAACCGACTTTTTTCCTGATTGGATCAGATCTGGTAGGCCCCATGTCACATGTGGGAATGGTAAATCGCATATATTTTGCAGCATTTCCCCTTATTATCATCATTTTGTAGAATTCAGCACATATTTCCTGTGTTTTAACCGATTTTGTAGTGATTTCTGCCGATCTTAGCACATTGAACAAAATTTGAAACAATCTTTGTAAATTTTATTAAAATTTAGCACGATTTGTAGTAATCGGTCTCAATTTATCGGTTATAATTTAGCATAATTTTTGGCAATTACCATAATTTTTCACAATGTTACCACGAGATAGCAATCTGACCGACTTTGTGAGATCTCACATATCCCCTTTATACAATTGCCGCTAATAATAGTTGCCCAAATTTTCCAATAAAACATCGCATAAAAATCATTCTCTACATTCTCGAAATGAAAGTATATGAAGAATGTGATATAACCCTTACTGAGCCACTTTTTATAACACGAACTACGAAAGGGGTGGTATGAATATGTGGTACTAATGTATAGCTATTGGTCTCCTTTATCCAGTGATACCACAATAAGTACAAACACACCCACATAATGTCGATATGACGTTAAAATGTGAGCGTACCCTTGCAAAATTAGGAAATTTTGGCTATTTACTAAAGCAATTTGACGAACATGCGATATTCACCGGATTTTCTTCTAATTATGAAAGGAATGACTATTTTAGTAAATAAAAAGTTTGTATCTCATGGAATAAAAAGCAAAATGAAAATCATTGATTTTACCGTAGCAACCAATGGTAGGCCACCCCCCTCGTCATTTTTGATGGCCGGTCCTATCCCCGCTTAAGGGATCTGGAATGAGCGTTTGGACAGTATTTTTTTGTGGGATATGAGAGCACATCAGACATATCGAATTGTATTCTGAATACAAAGAATGTCTTTCTGATATCAAATAATTTTCATTTACATTTGTAAAAACTAATGATATATTCTTAAAGTGTATGTAGCTGGGAGGAAATGCCGACGATCAATTGAAAATTTTGGCCTTTCATATTGAAGATATGGATTTTTTTATCCAAAAAGACCTAGATTTTTTTTGGTGTTTTGGGAAAAAAATCCATATCTTCAATACGAAAGGTCAAAATTTTCAATTGATCGTCAGCTTTTCATCCCACCTACATGCACTTTAAGTATATATCATCAGATTTATGAAGTTTACTTCGAGTACTGTTAAATATAAAAATATCAATTTTTAATCATTTGCTATAAAATGTGTATTACATTGCGAATTTCAAAAAATCTAAATTATTTGATATCACAAGGACATTCTTCGTATTCAGAATGCAATTGGATATGTCTGATGTGCTCTAATGTCCTACAATAAATACTGTCCAAACGTTCATACCCCATCCCTTAAGGTGCTGGGGTAAAATTGTTATCACTTAAGGGGGTACTTTTGCCTAGTTTTACATTTCTCTCAAAAATTATAGCGCATTGGTGGCAAGTAAGATATGTATATTATAGGGGCAAGGACTACAACCATGTGTACTACACTGGAAATTTTATTTCAGCACAGACAACAGTTGTGGAGTTACAGTCAAAAATGAGGGGAAACCAATATTTGATCAATAAATCAATAACTACTTGCCTTGAGTTGCTGAATTGTCAGTGCAGTAGTTGTAGTTCTTGCCCCTATAATATACATATCTTACTTGTCACCAATGCGCTATAATTTTTGAGAAAAATGCAAAAATAGGCACACAATTGGCCAGGGGTGTAGTACCCCCTTAAATGACCGCAAAGGATGGATCTACGATTAGCTCAGGTCGTTGAGACGTAAACACGCTCTTTTTTATGACGGATAAAAAATCTTAGGTCTTAGATGGATCTACGATTAGCTCAAATCATGTGGGCGTCAGGGTTTTCTTTAACGCACAAAACACGCGTATTTACGCGTTCAGGCACTTTTCTGACTCCTTCAAATCCCTAGTCCCAAAGTCCAATGCGTACAAAATCTTGAAAACGTACAGCTCAACTTACCGTACTTTGCCTAACCAGACAGTCCATGCCAAAATTGTTACTACACCTTTACATTTCATCGAATCTCTTTTTGATGTCTGTCATTTTGAACATCACACTTGAAAGATGTATGCTATGTAGAAACTTTATTTTGCAAATTTCATAATTTGCATATTATTAGCATATTTGCAAGAAAAAACATGAAAATCAATAAATACCTATATTTTTCACAATTTCAATATTTTATTAGAAATTAAGCATGTAGGCCGTTTGTTATGACTTGATGAATGAAGCTGTTAAAACAGATTTTGATATTTTTCCTTATTTTTCCTTTTTTGTCCCAAAATGTGTAAAAATCAACATTTTTTGGATGACCTATATTTTCTTTGAATATTTATCAAATTTCTTAATTTAGGTATAATACAGTGCAGAAAAAGAAGTCAAAAAAATCTGTTCAAACAGATTTCCAATAAATTGTTCCATTTTCTATTTTGGGTTAAATACTCAATTTTCATGCGCGGGATATTTGAAACATAAAATGAAAACATGTCCATTGCACTTTTTCCTCGAGATGTACTATAATATCAAGGTTACGGATATATTATAATCCCTTCTAATCTTCACTGATCCATCAGATACCTATTGTTATGAATGATCAATGAAAAGGTTCAGAACTGGGCTACTAATGGTCTGTCAAGTATCTACAGTTATTTTCATGACTGTGTCAACTCAAAAATCATGCAAGGTCGAATGTAGGAAAAGTATGATCAGTTGAGCTGTACGCGTTCAGATATTCTCGGCTTTTGGCATTTAGGACCTATACTCCCGATATGTAGGACAACGAAAGGCTTTGTGGACCGGCATTTCACAATTTTCAGTTTTTCAACTGTTCAAATTTAAATTTTACACAGTAATAGTGCCAAAATGGTCCACCAAATCGCTTCAATTAGGTCTTCATTTTGCAAAATTTTCCCAGTTCTAAGGGGGGAACATCACCCTGCGTAGTTGATAAACAAATGGCCACTTTCACTTCTGCTTTCGACATTTGCCAATTTATGTTTAACACAATTTATATGCCTACCATAATAGGGAAAACTTGCCGTCCACGAAAGACTCCATGGACTGCTCATTTCACAAATGTTCGGCTTTTTTAAACTAAAATTTTACACATTAATATTGCCAAAATGATCCACCAAATTGCTTCAATTAGATCTTCATTTTGCAAAAGTTTTTTAATTCTCAGGGGCATCTTTAAATATTATTATTTTCTTCTAAAATTGCCCCCACCCCCTTCTGACTGCTCTAGATTCGCCACTGCTCCAAGCAGTGGTGTAGATTTCTTTTTGACTCGGGGGGGGGAGGGTGTGTCTTGAAGTATAGTGAATCCAGCACCTTTTGGAGAAAGAAGAAGTTTTGTGTCTTGAAGTATAGTGAATCCAGCACCTTTTGGAGAAAGAATAAGTTTATGGTACAAAAAATTTTACCATTTTCAACCTAAACTGTTGAAATATGGTGCAAAAGTGGAATAAATTCGCGAGAAGCGCGCAAAAATGGCCAAATCCAATTTGGGGCTAAAATGCCCAAATATGAGGTTAATTTGGTCAGAAACCCATATACAGGCGTCAACATTGGGGGATGATTGTATGGACCATCCCCCTGGCAAAATATTGGGGCAGATTCCCCCCAACCCCTCACCACCCCAATCCGGATCTACGCCTATGGCTCCAAAAACACACATATTGTTAAAAATGTCTTCAAAAGTAATATTATAAAAATACCCCTTGGGCAATGTTTTTGACTCCTTCAGAGGAAAAATTGAAACAATTGAAAGGGTCAAAAAAATTTGAAAATACCCCTTCAGCAAAATGCTTAAAGAAAACCCTGGTGGGCGTACATACACACGTTTCCTATGGTGGATGAAAAACCCTAGGGGTTGGTACAGTCCCCCCCCCCCTTCTTTAACGTTTTATTATGTGACGTCAGTAATGTAATAAATACCGTGTCTTTTGACAGTTAACCAAACTCTGACTCTACGGTTAGTACCAACCACAAACAACTACACGGGTCTTCTGGAAGTGTTTGATGGAACATCAAATTGGGGCAGCGTTTGTGGACACAGAGCTTGGAACTTTTATGCAGCAGATATAGCATGTCGACAACTAGGTTATTCGTCGGCACAGTCTAGCTTTACAAGAACCACTACTCAAACGGATCACGGCGCATTAATATATGACGTCAACTGCGGAATTAGTGGTTACAAAAACAAAACCTCTCTCAACCAGTGTACTTTTCCTGCTTGGCGTATTGACTATCAAACCTGTTTCTCGAACCAAGTGGCTGGAGTCGTGTGTTCAAGTAAGAAGTGTTCAATAGAGGCCATCAGCCCCCAGCAAACACAAAACGTTTTCGACATCATTCGCAAAAGGTTATAAAAGGTTGTCAGAAAACATTTAAATGTCGGGTTATATAAAGGGTATATTAAGAGTATAAAACGTTTTCATAACCTTAAAAACATTTTTGATAATCTACTGCTCAGCAAACAAAAATGTTTTACAGAAAACGTTTAAATGTCGGGTTATATAAAGGGTATAAAAACGTTTTAATAACATTCCAAAAACGTTCTTGAAAACTTGATACAAAACATTCTAAACAGAATGTTATTTTGGGGAGTTTAAAAATATTTTGCGAAAATGTTTGCCCAAAATATTTTCAATAACGTTTTAAAAACGTTTTCATGACCTTTATATAACCCGACATTTAAATGTTATTAAAAGGTTTGAAAAAACATTTTAAGAACATTTCTGTGTTTGCTGGGTTCAAACATTTTAACATAATGTTATTTAAATATTGACACAATATTTGGCAAAATGTTTGCAAAAATAGTTTACAATAACATTTTTTGAAAACATTTAAAAATATTGTTGTAGTGTGTTTTCATACAAAACGTTTTAAAACGTTATCATGACCTTTATATAACCCGACATTTTAATGTTATTAAAACGTTTTTACCTAAACCAAAAGCCAAAATATAACTTATTTAAAACGTTTTTAAAACGTTTTTGTGTTTGCTTTAAGGATGCCATCTTGTGGGTACAAATAATACGGGTGTTCATGCGTCGGACACTACGCACAGGGCGCCGCTTGCCACGCAGCTGTTATCACGCATGGAGATCGAAAGAAAATTGCAGCGTGTACCCACATAATGGCGGTATATGACGTCACGTTGACGGCCTCTATACCATATTTCAGACATTTGTAATGAAAACTAGAGCCTTTTTATGATGTTGACCGGTGTAGCTCAACATATGACATTTGACGTTTTTGCTAATAATATAATACATATTACCCTTTTTTCCTCTTAATCCCATGGCATGTATGGTGTCTTTTTTAAACCAATGATTGCGCAATATTTTCAGTTTTCCCATATATAGAGTTTGCTAATCTAAAACTACCTCGACAACCACTGATTATTTCGCTGCCATTAGGATATATCTGAATCATTTCCGCTTCACCAAATCCGCAACTGATGCGCAGGTACACTCAGCTACTTAAATTGTGATTATCCCCCCCCCCCCATTTTACAGCTCCCTATTTTACACATGGGTGGAGTGAAGCAATTGAGAATTAAGCTATCATGCCCAAGGACGCAACACACTGGCCGTGGTTGGGCTCGAATGAAGCTCGCGCCTTAACCATTAGACCACCATGCTTTTATCCGGCCCCCGTATCACTGGCACGCGAGGGGTCCTGGGTCGAAATTCGGGGTATCAAACAACTTCGTTGTTCATCTTCTATCGTTTTTAGTTCCCTCTTTCCTTTCCAATAACCAAAAACCACATGGAGGGTTAGGGAATAGGGATAATAATAAATTTACGAAAATATTGTTTAGTTTTAACATTACGTACTCGTCTTTAAGTGTAATGATACATTTTCCCCGCAGTTTATTACAAACATTTTCTCAGCTAGTTGTCTCTCAAATAATGATATACTAGTAACTAAATGTAGTTTCCTTATATTTGCCGACTGGGCTTTTATTTTTTATTTCGACATGGCTGTTTGATTCCACTCTTAACAGATTCTGCGGTAATTGATTTTTCACAAAGTGATGTGCGATTATGGGGAACCGACGATGAAACTGAAGGAGTCGTACAAATAAGAGCACCAACCGAGTCTGTCTGGAGAACTATGTGCTTTCCGCAACAATCGAGAGTGAGTTTATAATACTTACATAGTATTGATATTTTTAATTAATCTACTTTTGCATTTATATAAACAACTCTTCAACTGAGATCGTTTTATATCCTTAGTAAAACCTCAACCACTCATCACTTATTGACTTCGTGTAAAACTGAGATTTTGTAATGTTTAGAGAAATCTGTAAAAACAAATTATATGGTCTTTTCGTTGGCTCTGTCGCCGTAAATATACGACCTTATAAATGATTATTAATGATTAAAAACTACATTTCCAACAAGTAAGTAAATAAGTAAGTAAATACGTAAATAAATGTTGTAAATAAATAAGTAAATAAATATAGAAATATAAATAAATAATATTGATTCAGTATGGACTGCATTCAAGCAAGTGCAGACAAGGACTGGTGCTGATCCAAAACTATATATACAAGGTGAATGTGCAGCTAAAAAGATGACTGGAAAGTGGACTGGTTAGGTGAAGGAGACGCCACACACTCTGGACTTGAAGACGTCTAGGGTTGGTGACTCAACAACTTCCTGGGGCAATGAGTTCCACAGACGGATAGTGTCTGGGAAGAAAGATCCTTGCAGTAAAGCTGTGCGGGAGAATGGAACATGGAATCTCTGAGAGTTGCCCCTGGTGGTGGTGTTTGAGGGGATCAGTTGGCTGTTAGGAATATCAATGAGATGGTTGACAATTCGATACATCATGGTGGCTTTGGAGATTGCTCTTCGTTGTTGTAGAGATCCCCATCCGAGGTTATTCAGCATGGATGTAACACTGCTTTCACGGGAATAATCGTACATGACATATCGGGCAGCACTGCGTTGTACAGACTCAACCTTGGTGATGTTTCTCTTGGTTGTAGGATTCCATACACAGCTGGCATACTCAACAACTGGTCTGACAAATGTGTTGTAGCAACGGGTCTTGACGTCACGGGGACAGCAGCTCAAGTTGCGCCATAGGAAACCCAAGGGATTTCATGCCTTTCTTGCTGGTGCAGTCTGCTTGCCTGTTCCAGGATAAGTTGTCAGTGAATTCAACACCCTGCCTCCAGAGGTTGGTCATGGATAGAATATGAGGCATGCACTTGCTTACGACGTTTGATAATGCGAAGAAGTTGGCATTTCTCCGGATGGAACTCCATAAGTCATTTCCTTTCCCATTCTTGCGTCAAGGCGTCAAGATCGTTTTGGAGCTGGGTTGCGTCATCGGTGTTGTTGATTACACGGTAGATAACGCTGTCATCAGCAAACAGTCTCACATGGGAGTCAATAGAGATACAGTCTGGGAGGTCGTTGATATACGCCAAGAATAGAAGTGTGCCCAGAACTGTTCCTTGGAGCACTCCCGATGACACAGGTGATTGGTCTAAAGATTCACCATCCAATACCACTTTCTAGACTCTACCCTGGAGAAAATTGCTAATCCAGATGAGCAGGCTACCATTGATGCCATAGAACTTGCGTTTATGGAAGAGGCGACGGTGTGGCACTTTATCAAACGCCTTGGAGAAGTCAAGTAGAATAAGATCAGTTTGGAGGCCTTTATCCATGTTGTGGGCGAGGTCGTCAACGGTGATGATGAGTTGGGACTCACATGAGCCGGACTTCCGGAAACCATGTTGGCGGTCAGTCAAGATGTTGTGTGACTCAAAGTGGCGCATCACTGAGCTATGTACGACATGCTAAAGGAGCTTACAGCAGATGGAGGTGAGGGAAATTGGTCTATAATTGGATGGTTTGTTCCGGTCACCATTTTTGAAGACTGGTGCGACGGTGGCCGTCTACCACACTTCAGGGAGAATTCCACTATCCAAAGAGGCCTGGAACAGAATGGTAAACATGGGTCCGAGGCTATCAGTTTAAGAGACGGGTTGTTGTCTGCACCGGTGGCTTTATGAGGGTTGATCTTTTTCAGCAACTTGATGACACCATTAGTTGACACCTCAATGTGTTGGATTGGTAGAAATGGGCTAGTTCTAAGGTCTGGAATGCCTGAAGAATCTTCATTCTCGGTGAAGATAGAGAAAAACTGGTCGTTCAGGATATTGGCATTTTCTTTGCTACCGCTGCTGTATGTTGCACCCATTGGACCACGAAGAGGAGCAACACCATTGTTGTCGCATCGCTTGCTCGAGACGTGACTCCAAAAACGCGTTGGGTTTGCATTGAGGTCTGGACAGATGATGTTGTTTATGTAATTGCTTTACGCCTCCTTGCATGCCTTTTGCATTTTCTTCGTAACGTCATTGTATCTGGCCCAGACCCAGCAAACACAAAACGTTTTCGACATCATTCACAAAAGGTTATAAAAGGTTGTCAGAAAACGTTTAAATGTCGGGTTACATAAAGGGTATAAAAACGTTTTAATAACATTCCAAAAACATTCTTGAAAACTTGATACAAAACATTCTAAACAGAATGTTATTATGGAGTTGAAAAATATTTTGCGAAAAATGTTTGCCCAAAATATTTTCAATAACGTTTTAAAACGTTTTCATGACCTTTATATAACCCGACATTTAAATGTTATTAAAAGGTTTTGAAAAAACATTTTAAGAACATTTCTGTGTTTGCTGAGTTCAAATATTTTAACATAATGTTATTTAAGTATTGACACAATATTTGGCAAAAATAGTTTTCAATAACATTTTTTGAAAACATTTAAAAATATTAATGTAGTGTGTTTTCATACAAAACGTTTTAAAACGTTATCTTGACCTTTATATAACCCGACATTTTAATGTTATTAAAACGTTTTCACCTAAACCAAAAGCCAAAATATAACTTATTTAAAACGTTTTTAAAACGTTTTTGTGTTAGACGATGTTTGTGTTTACGGTGACAGGAGTGGGCTTTGTTATAGGCACGTTGTTTACACCTGCCAAGCTGTTTGATTTTGCGAGTGACCCAGGTTGGTTGAAGCGACTTGAAGTGAATTTGGAATGAACAAGCTCAAGTATTTGAGACAAGTTGGTTTCTATGGAGTCCCACATCTCGCTTACCGGGGATGAAGTGTCATATTTTGCAACAGAGTCCTCCATCATTTTGTTACCTTCATGACGTTTGGATCCATGTATCTACCTTTGTGTTTATATATGGATCGAATATCACGCCTGAACGGTGAAGAACTGGTTTGGTTTGTTTGTTTATATGAGACATACATAAGAGATGATGATGATGATGATGATGGAGATGATTTGATTATGAATTAGTTTCCTGTCCCTGGAAAGCACAACCAATACCTCCCACCTTGGCCCCTCTCCCCTCACCTATATCACTTCCTCCTCCCCTATTCCCTCTCCTCCTCTCCCCAGTGTCTCCTTCTCCTCTCCCATCGCCTCTCCCCTATATTACTCTACTCCACTCTCGTGCTCTCCCTCCCCTTCCTTCCCTCCCTCCTCCAATCCCCCTCTCTCTCCCCTCTGTTTCTCTTTCTCTCCCCTAAACATGACCATTCCCACACACAAACTCTCTCCCTCTCTTTTCTCCATTTCTCATTTCTTTCGAGCAATAAATAACTTGGGAATAAAAGTCTACTAGCCTATAGATGAGTTGACTTGTGACGTCATTGCTCGGCATCATATTTTGTTCCTGGCCCGTGCTTTTAAAACTGCCGCAACATCACAATAATGGTATTGAACAGTTTACAGGTGTATGCACTACTCCCTATTCCATAAAAAATACATCACTAATTTAAATTTTAATTTGTTATGAAAAAATATTATTCTCTTTTGCCAAGTGAAACATAGCTCACAGCATTCAAAATCTTGATTATAGGCTAAGTGTGAGCGCAAACTTTTAATATTTTATGTTATTTTTGATAATTGGTCATGGAGAATATAAGAAAGTGTGTTTTTCGACTGTTACATTGCCTAACTTGAAATTAATCTTTCTAAAAGTCTTTGGGCTTGATTGTCACAACATACGAAAAACACCCTAAAACGCATGTTTTTGGATCTTATTTCCAAAAATTCACCAAAAATTAAAATTGAACTTTCATTGCCAGTTAAATAAAAGATTAGGATTTATTTGTGTTTTATTTGGCAAAACAGGATAATTCAAAAAAGTTAGTGCTGTATTTTTCAGGAATAAGGAGTAGTCCCTTGCCTTTTTTGATAAAAATTGAGCTCAACTCATCTACATGTATATCGGAAGTCAAATAGCTTTAATCCAAATGATTCTCCAACATGCGATATGCATATGAATAGATGTGTATTATACATCACTCGAGTGTCTATTCTTTTGTAATCTCGGGAGCAATTATTTTGATGGTCTATATTTTTCCTAGGATTATTTGACCATCTAAACCACGCTTTCAATTGTACAGGGTGTCCCAAAAACAGAAGCCTCATTGAGCCCTCATTTCCTCCTATTTTTGAAAAGTTAATCAAATATATTTTAGTATGCAAAGGACCCTTGATTTGTTAGCTTTAATAAAGAGATATTTCAATCGGCTCAGAGCTTTTGAAGATATGCTCATCTAAAGAAATATATCCATTTTTCACTCTGTCCATTGAGGAGGTTTGGCTACTTCAAAGATTGATAAGGAGTACACGTACCATTGATGAATATCAAGCATTACTCAACGATAACTTTATAACAAACATAATTTAGGGAATGGATTTTACCGGTGGGCCTATAAGCTATGGATTGTGTTAAGTGTCATTAAATTGTCGACAAAATGTATGCGGGATGGGACTTCTCTTGCTATACTTGCAATTAAACTTTTTTTTAAATAAAATGGATGCAGGATGGGACTTCTCTTGCTATACTTGCAATTAAACTTATTTTGTCTTTTTCTTTTATTATGTTCCTTACTTTTTTACTTTGTTTTTTCTTGCTTTCTTTTTATTTACAACATATCTCGACATTTTTGGGATAAAAGGAATCCTGAAAAGGGCTGTTTGGTATGTCCTTGGTTCTTCTGAAGTGAGTTTACTGTGCTGCTTTGCCCTCTACCTGGTTGCTCCCTTAACGAATACAGGTTTTAGCGTACCCTCCTTGTGTACCCTCCTTGTGCGCCGTATACCCGGGGCCGTATACTTGCGAATGCAGCAGTAATACGGTTGCGAAGATGTTGTAGGCTAGCTGGTGGACCTCTGTCATCCGTGGACAGAGTGCAAAACGTGTACATTTCTTAAAGAGAGCACGGTTGTTTGATGTGATCATTTATTACTTGTTCTAACAAAACATTTTTAAATGTTCAAAATGTTCAATTGTAGACCTGAATAAAACCGACAGCTATCACACTAATAAACTGTATAATACACATATATTTTGTAGTAATTTTCAACATCTTATTCATCTTTTTCTGCTATTTTGTGGTAATTTTAATTCTATTTGTGTGCAATTTGAGGGCGCTATTTACATATATTTTGAACTGAAATTAGCCAAATAATATGAGTTATACCATTTTTCATGTTAATGATTAAGTATTTTGAAAATTCCTTTTTCATTTGTTAGTCCATTTGCTGATGATCTAAATCCATTTTACAACTGTCTACTCCTTGTAAAGATGCAAACAAGATTTTAGATGAATAGCGCCATCATTGTTCAACTTTTCTTTAAAATGACTCCGTTTTTAAATACATGCTTTCAAACAACCGTGAGGGCATATCACAAAAATTGTGAGCCGATTGAAATAATTGTTTGGAGTATTGGAGCTAACGATTTCAGATGTCTTTACATATAAAAATACATTTGATCAATGTTTCAGAAATAATAGAAAAGAGGGCGCAGTAGGGGTTCTGTTTTTATGGGACACCCTGTAGATTGGCATGCTCGATTTCGTGAATATTGCACTGCGAAATTTACTTAAAATTAAAAACCTTAAAACGACTGGCTGTGTTGTTTAATCCTTCTTTCAAACTTGGATTGAATTGAATTAACGTATGCGGTATGTAATCATGCGTTATGTAATTTGTATTTAGCGAAGTGGATGCAGAATAAGATTTTAAAACTTTTTTAATTCTGATTCTCAACTTAATTCTCCCAGTTATTTGTCTGGGACATACTCTATGAGAATAAGCGGTCTTTGATTTCATTTGTCTTCAGATTTACATAGACGCCAGTGCTATTGGATATACATTTTGTTCGATCATCAGTGGATATGGCGACCCTGCTATAGCGGAAATAATGGAAGACTGTAACCTGGCACAATTCGTTTCGAACATATCCAGTATTGCATTAGTAGCATCAATGGACATCGATAAGGATAATGCATTGAATCGTGAGGTTGTTAACATAGTACAGGTTTCTGCATCAGAGGGCTCGTGTTCTGAGTATAACCATTATGGTTTATTCCTTGGATGTGCAAAAGGTAAACTTCTAGTAAAGCTGAATCATTGGGAACTTTGTGATAAAAGCATGAGAGTATCCGCAAATGAAGTACATGATCCACATTTGTTTCACCGTATGGAGGCATTTTGAATTTGACCTTTAGAGGTCATGAAATGTCATACAAGGGTAAAATTTTAAAATGCTCCAGTTTTGTTGACACATGCACCAAATTATTCCTCTTATCACAAGGAGTCACTTTAACCCGGCCGTACTTATGCAAATTCGACTGCTCAGTGCCAGAAGTGCAATTGCTGCCCTGTGAACATTTATCAATTAACACACAGTATATTGTACTCATCTACACACTGCAGCTGTAAAAATTATTGCACTTGCATTTCTGACACTGAGCAGTATATTGTGTACACACTGCTATATATTTGAGGAGATTCTTTCCAAAAGGGATCCACCTTTTATCAAAATTGAGTTATATGCAGAACATGAAAATGAATAACAAATATACATTTTAAACTTTATTCCACATAATGTAGCATGTTCGGGTCCGAACTTAATCAAAGAAATGCAACATCCTTAGTTTAAAAAACGTTGCTTATATATAAAATGGATGTAATCCCTTTTTAGTTGGTGTTAATGGGTATAGGTATGGGTCTCCTCTATCCAATGATGCCAAAATAAGGACAAACATTCCCTAAGTAATATCGCTATGATGTTATAATGTGAGCAGAATCTTCGTGAAATTTGAACCAAGTTACATTGTTTGCCTCGATTTTCACCGACTTTCTGCTTTTTTATCCATCGTACAAACTCAAGTTAATAGGAGCTCCATGTATCATTTATACTCATTTTAGTGTTATTGTTAACTCACCACCTTACCCGGTGATAAAGTTGTTTACAGCTTGTATTTATGAGTGGCCCTGCCGGGGTTTAGAATTTAAGATGTTTGTTTCATGGCATGTACAACCGTGCCATTTTCAAGGAAAGATGAACAATGATGGCGCTATTTATCTTAAATCTTGTTTGCATCTTTATGAGGGGTAGACACTTGTATAATGGTATTAGAACATAAGAAAAAAATAACAAATGGGAAGGTAATTTTCAGAAACTTTTTATCATGATATGTAAGGAATAACTGATATTAATTGGCTAATTTAAATTTAAAATATATGTAAATAGCGCCCTCAATTTGAAGACAAATGTACAGTTGATATAATAGAAATTACAATCAAAAAGCAGAAAAAGATGAATAATTTGATATAGATACGAAAATCTATGGTAAAAGTAGCTACAAAATATATGTGAATATTAGTGTGATAGCTGTTGGTATTGTTCAGGTCTAGAATTGCTCATTATAATAATGTTTTGTTAAAATAATTAATAAATGATTACCTATTATTTCATGTCCAACCGTTATTTTATGTGAAAATGTTTACAAGGAATAATGGGAAATTTATCTTTCCAGAGTTGCGCTACGAGAATACCAGTATCTTGGTGACCACTGACAGCAGTTGTCAAGGGCGTTGTGGTTATCAACTTGGACTTGCCAGATGTCGCTGTGATCCTCAATGTGAGCTGTTCCAAGATTGCTGCTATGATTATCACGAAACCTGTTCCTCATCAGTTAACGAAACAGGAAGTATAGAACCAGCTTTATTCACCTGTGTTCCACTAGATAGAGCTTATCCTGAAATCGGTTCAGTTCTGCTCGTCAGTAAGTGTCCTGCTAACTGGAGTAATGATTTGGTACAGCACCGTTGTGAAAACTTACCACCAATTTATACTGATCTTACGGAACGACTTCATCTGGAATGGCCTGTCTCAGATCAGTATGGTGAAAACTTTCAAAACCTCTTCTGCGCAATCTGTAATGGGAAAGTTTTCGGTGATATTCAGCCTTGGGACGTCACGTATCCTAGGGATTCACCATTCATAGCAGCAGAACAGGAAAATTCTGAAAAATGTGTGACACATCATGAATTCGGAAAAGTGGGTAAACGTCTTCGGGATTGCCTTCCCTCACTGATTGATGCATGTCCATCACATGTTAACATGTCCATAGCCAGGGTTTGTGAATCTTACTCCAACTATGTGTGTACAAAATATGGACAGTATAAAAATAACCACTGTGCCCTATGCAATGACGTTGACGTTGGCAGTACGACCTCATGTAATAGAGCTAGTTTTCTAGTTTCAGTTTGGCAGACAATTTGGAAGTTCAAAGCAAACTCGCCGTCTTCAAATGTGCGTTCTCAGCACTGTGATGATAAAGACACTGTCTATGACCCGTATACAGATGAATGCAGATCACTTTCGTGTCCACCTGGTTATACGTTGAACAATAACAGTGAATGCGTTGTAGCAGCTGTCAAAAGCGATATCATGGATGGTTTATGTTGTCGGCAACAATTGTCTTGGATCTTTTTTGCACATGATCGATCATCTAATAGCCCCAGAAGTGATGCCGGAATGAGTGGCACAAACATTTCGTGTCTTCTTCAGGAACTCAACATTTCAATGTATGATGAAAATTCTCACTGGAAAGAAAGTCGTTACTTCGGTCGGTACTCGGACAAATATCTGCTTCAAAGTGATAGGGTTTGTAATACGGCTGGAACATTAGACGTCATTTTTCGGACACCAGATAAGATTGCCAATGTTTGCAACAACAAGTTCATTGTGTACATGTTCATGTGTAATAATTTCCCTTCCAATAATACTTGTGACGAAACTTGGTTCAGTGGTAAGGCCAGCGAATTTATACCAGTTAATGTGTCCCACGTTACGGAGGTTTTCTTGCATAATGGCCAATACATTCTTCTTATGTTCAGCCTCCACCAAGTAACCTACACGTATGATATACATCAAGGAACATTCGTCAAAGATGAAACCGTGCAAGTTTGTGGTAGAGTTATCAATCATCTACATTGCCGAGTAATCACACTTACAAAAGATGATTACACTGTCATCTCGACAGAAAACGGCTCAAGAGCAATCCATATTGGCAACGTAACCTTGGAGGAAGAAGAGTATCTAATGTATCCCGATGGCCGAGTTCAGATTTGTGCTGACATGACGAGATTCGTAAACAATTTCTTTGTCTTTTCCGGAAATCTCGCTGTAGCAAATATTATAGGGAATATTTTATCTCTTTGTGGACTTACTGTAACATTTATCTTACACTGTTGTTATGAAGATCTCCGTCACTTTCACGGTCGTTGCATCATGATACTCAGTGTCTTGCTTTGCATAGCGCAGCTACTGCCTACATTGTCTGCATATATTTCATTTCCACCCGGCATTTGCGTCTTTTCAGCATTAATCAGTCACTATAGCTGGCTTGGTGCTTTCTCATGGATGACGATCATTGCTTTAAACTTACTGCACATTTTTCGGGGCTCGTTACAGACGGCTGAAGAATGGGAGTCAGGTCATTTTTGCCGCTTTATAGCTCCAGCTTTTGGCTTTGGTACACCGTTTATCGTTGTCGTTATTTCTCTCTTTCTTCACTTTACTCACGCATCATTTGCGTACGGAACAGAATCCATATGCTGGATATCTGATTCTGTCTGTAATTTCTGGGCATTTGGCTTACCAGTTGGCATTTTCCTTGTGGTAAATACAGGGTTGTTTTCAGCCATCGTAGTGTTGGTCTTCAAAAGGCAAAGACGGTCTAGGGAACTTCGCCACCAACAAGAAACTATTCGTACATCTGTAAAAGACATATTACTTTGTTTCAAGGCAAGTACGTCGATAATATATAGACATTCTTTATAATAAATATACGTTTGGAATTTCCAGGATCGGTCGACATTTCTATATAGCTAGAGTTTCTTAAGGTTTATTAATCGGACTTAAATTTAAGAGCGTGTAGATTCCAAAGCCGGCTACTAACTTAAGGAAACGAGTGGAGTAAATCTAAATAAAAGCAATTATACTCTCAAATCAATTGGTAACAATTAGTTATATTTTTGAATTAATAATACAAAAAACTGGAAAAAACAATTATAACATATGAGATTTAGAATACATTTGATTCAGATGACTTCGTCCTATACTATTGGTGTAATTTGCTGATATGTTCGCATTTCAGATCGAGGTATTAATGGGTATCACGTGGATCATTGGCTTCCTTGCTTCATTCCTTGATTATGAGATATTGTGGTGGGTCTTCATCATAATAAACTCCCTTCAAGGTGTTTTCATGCTGCAGATTACTCTGTGTAGCAGTGATGTACAGGGTAAAACTAGATATATTACAGCCTCAGCCGTCCAGCCGTGACCTTGAAGTGACCTCTGATGACCTTGAGAGGGCGCAACACTAAATCACTCCGCCTTTTATGTAACAACGAAATTCGGCTAATATAGTCCATAGTGAATATGAGATTGTAGCGACCATATCTACCGACATGTTCACTTTAAATCACTCAATATTGGCTCATATGAATTCGACAGGTGACTTTAATGATAACATGCAGAAAAAAACTGGACAATTGATCTCAAAAGCAATTTCTCTGTGGCGGATTAAGAGAAAGCCCGATTTTGAAATGTGAGTGGTGAGTTTAGTATATTTTTAGCTATTTTTATTTGCACCGCAAAATAGCAAAAAAAAAGTCAATGGTCATCAATATATGCCGACAAAAGTTTTGGAATCTAGAGAAACAGAGCTTTAATTTGATACCAAATTTATTTTGCTAAGTATTGCAGGGACGCCAGAAATGGCGCTTGAAATAGGCCGAATTCACACGTTATCCTATGGGACGCTGAATTAGTGCTGCGCCCCCTACGGCCGTCGTTATGAACGCGTCCCTCTTAAATTCTTCGCGCAAAATAAGAGATGCGCTTCACAAAAAGTGGTCTATTGCAAGCATGATGATAAACAAAGATTACAAAAAGTCATCCCCATGAAACATTATTGAAAAACACTTAATTGGCCGAGTAGGCGCCTGCAAAGTCTAGATATGCGTCCAAAATGATCAAAAGGCTCAAAATGGATTTTAAGGTTAATAGACATTGTTAATCTGCATGAAGCCGTTTTGCTGAATATTCAGTAGGCCTACGCAAAAAGATCGTAATTGTTACCACTGGAACGGGGGGGTATTTATACTTCAGACTCAGTAATAAACGATTTCCAAAACAAAATGACAATACTGATAATCTAGAAAAGAAATTAAACTTGGTTCAAAGACATGCTCAAATTGTCGTCTGTCACTAAGTTTGTGAGTTTTGTACAAACTTTCGCATATTGGAGGAAAAGTCGAA
Source organism: Amphiura filiformis (assembly GCF_039555335.1). Taxonomy (NCBI): domain Eukaryota; kingdom Metazoa; phylum Echinodermata; class Ophiuroidea; order Amphilepidida; family Amphiuridae; genus Amphiura; species Amphiura filiformis. The sequence continues at coordinate 19,852,720 of NC_092646.1, forward strand.
ATATTCGATTTTCGGCATTTCGGCACTGATCTTTAAAACATCATTTCTCTTGAACGGAATGTCGCAGAGTCATGAAATCTTCGGTGTTGAGCTTCAAATTTTCTCTAGTTTACTTAATGAGTAATAAATGTGGATTTTGAAAACTTTTAACACCTTATAAGAGGGCGCAACACTAAATCACTCCGCATTTTATGTAACAACGAAATTCAGCTAATATAGTCCATAGTGAATATGAGATTGTAGCGACCATATCTACCGACATGTTCACTTTAAATCACTCAATATTGGCTCATATGAATTCGACAAGTGTCTTTAATGATAACATGCAGAAAAAAACCCTGGACAATTGATCACAAAAGCAATTCTCTGTGGCAGATTAAGAGAAAACCCGATTTTGAAATGTGAGTGGTGAGTTTAGTATATTTTTAGCTATTTTTATTTGCACCGCAAAATAGCAAAAAAAGTCAATGGTCATCGATATATGCCGACAAAAGTTTTGGAATCTAGAGAAACATAGCTTTAAGTTGATACCAAATTAATTTTGCCAAGTATTGCAGGGACGCCAGAAATGGCGCTTGAAATAGGCCGAATTCACACGTTATCCTATGGGACGCTGAATTAGTGCTGCGCCCCCTTCGGCCGTCGTTATGAACGCGTTCCTTTTACATTCTTCGCGCAAAATAAGAGATGCGCTTCACAAAATGTGTTCTATTTCAATCATGATGATAAACAAAGATTACAAAAAGTCATCCCCATGAAACATTATTGGAAAAACACTTAATTGGCCGAGTAGGCGCCTGCAAAGTCTAGATATGCGTCCAAAAATAATCAAAAAAAAAAAAAATGGATTTTAAGGTTAATAGACATTGTTAATCTGCATGAAGCCGTTTTGCTGAATATTCAGTAGGCCTACGCAAAAAGATCGTAATTGTTACCACTGGAACGGGGGGGGGGGGTATTTATACTTCAGACTCAGTAATAAACGATTTCCAAAACAAAATGACAATACTGATAATCTAGAAAAGAAATTAAACTTGGTTCAAAGACATGCTCAAATTGTCGTCTGTCACTAAGTTTGTGAGTTTTGTACAAACTTTCGCATATTGGAGGAAAAGTCGAAATATTCGATTTTCGGCATTTCGGCACTGATCTTTAAAACATCATTTCTCTTGAACGGAATGTCGCAGAGTCATGAAATCTTCAGTGTTGAGCTTCAAATTTTCTCTAGTTTACTTAATGAGTAATAAATGTGGATTTTGAAAACTTTTAACACCTTATAAGAGGGCGCAACACTAAATCACTCCGCATTTTATGTAACAACGAAATTCGGCTAATATAGTCCATAGTGAATATGAGATTGTAGCGACCATATCTACCGACATGTTCACTTTAAATCACTCAATATTGGCTCATATGAATTCGACAAGTGTCTTTAATGATAACATGCAGAAAAAAACCCTGGACAATTGATCTCAAAAGCAATTCTCTGTGGCAGATTAAGAGAAAACCCGATTTTGAAATGTGAGTGGTGAGTTTAGTATATTTTTAGCTATTTTTATTTGCACCGCAAAATAGCAAAAAAAGCCAATGGTCATCGATATATGCCGACAAAAGTTTTGGAATCTAGAGAAACATAGCTTTAAGTTGATACCAAATTTATTTTGCCAAGTATTGCAGGGACGCCAGAAATGGCGCTTGAAATAGGCCGAATTCACACGTTATCCTATGGGACGCTGAATTAGTGCTGCGCCCCCTTGAAAAGATTTAGAACACAATTGCCTTTTCGTGAAAAATGTAGGCATTAAGTTTAATAACAATCTAGCTAATAAAATTAATTCACCACTGATGCGAGACCAAAAATGCCAAGTTAATTTTTGGGTCATTCGTGGTCATCCGGGATCAGATTGCCATAGATCGTCGCAGGTTCGTGAAATTTGGTGCGATCGACCACAAATACGAGACCAAAAATGTTTAGGTCATTCTGGATATAATCGGGGTTCATCCGTGGTGAAATCGCCATAGATTGTTACAGGTTCGCCAAGTTTTAATTGCTTGCATGGCCAAAAATTAATTCAAAATTAAATTTTTCACGATTTCAAACAAAATTATGGGAGCCACTTTAGAAAGAAGAAAAGTAAAAAAAATGCACAAATTTTTCTCTCGGAGCGCCCAATTTCTTTGAAAGTCAAGTCAAGTCAAATCAAGTCAAGTCAAGAGTAAGAGTAATAAGTATTGAAAGAGTAATAAGTATTATAGGGAGAGGTCAGTTGGATGACTCATTTTGCCATTTCCCTCTTGGGTCACTGTGTTCCTAGCACAAAATGGCAACCAAACATGCCAAATGACTCCTTCACCCCCGGAGTACCAGAGTTGAAATTTATTCCGTAGGTATGAATTTTGTTGTGAAGGAGAGGGTGAGGAATTTCCTAAATGTGGACCTTGTTTGCCCTGCAAAACCTCACTAGAAGTGGACTACATTCATCAAATAACTTTGGGGCATTTTGATGAACAGTTTAACACGCAAAGTGATCTTTATTATTATAATTATTATCATTTATATTTTACTCTGAAAGTCAATTGTTTGCCAATGGGGTGCCTCGCACCACCCACACCCGCCCGCTTTTGGTGTGTTTCGGCCCCCGCCCTATACAGGCTTTCCCCGGCAAAAATCTCAGCTAGTGCGTCTCTGATATTTCTTCTATTGCCTCATCTTATTCTTAGGACTTTTCCTGTGAAAACAACGTTGTTAAGGAAACTGGAATGAGCGTTTTGAGCGTTTCAACAGTATTTTTTGTGGGACAAGAGAGCACATCAGACCTATCGAATTGCATTCTAAATACGAAGAATGTCTTTCTGATATCAAATCATTTTCATTTTATGAAATTCACGATTTGTCTTATGACAAATTATTAAAATTTGATATTTTTCAAATTTTTGAGATATAACAGTCCTCGAAGTAAATTTGATAAATTTAATGATATAGTCTTAAAGTGTATGTAGCTTGGGAGGAAAAGCCGACGATCAATTCAAAATTTTGACCTTTCATATTGAAGATATGGATTTTTTTCCCAAAAAGACCTTTTTTTTTTGGTGTTTTGGGTGAAAAAAATCCATATCTTCAATACGAAAGGTCACAATTTTTAATTTGATCGTCGGCTTTTCCTCCCACCTACATACACTTTAAATATAAATCATCAGATTTATAAAATTTACTTGGAGTACTGTTAAATATCAATTTTTAATGATTTGCCATAAAATGTGTATTGCATTGCGAATTTCATAAAATGAAAATTATTTGATATCAAAAGGACATTCTTCGTATTCAGAATGCGATATGCCTGATGTGCTCTAATGTCCCACAATAAATACTGTCCAAACGTTCATACCCCTTCCCTTAACTCTTGCTTTCAGTTTGATTTGGACAGTTTTACTCTCATATTTGCAACCATCAATATTGTTGTGATTAATTTATTAAATTAAATTATTGCAAGATAATAAAAATTAAATGAATAGTATTGTCCATATGGTTCATCGCAATTTGAAATATTTCAAAATTACCACACGGTGGCATTTTATGTGTTTGTTTATACTTAACGCTCGTGTATATATTTTTAAGTGTTTATACGCCAGTATCTAAATTTTCCCTCCAAATTGCAATGATTGATTGATTCTACTAATTTGTTTTTTTATTCAACTAAATTGTTAAAAGATAATACAGAATCTATACAAAGTTTATACAGACATTTATAAGCAGAATTAATACAAACTTTCATACATACACAAGTTATTTTGTAATAACATTATGAAATTGGACTCTTGAGAGGTCTAGTTTAAGTTTGTAGTGTAAGATTTTGATCGATCAAGGGTTCTGGAGTATTTTTGACATTTAACAATTTTAGCCAAAAATTTCAAAATTTGGGCAAATTTCGACCTAAAACCACTTTCATGTATATTTATCGATCAAGTGTTCTGGAGTATTTTGACACTATTTTTAGATATTTAACAATTTTAGCCATGTATTTGGGCGAATTTCGCTCACAATAGGATTGTTTAGCCATATAAATTCGCCAGGGGGTATTGCATTTATGCTTGCATCACAGATCATAGAAAAGGGCCAACTGGTCAATAAATCACAGATCCTGGAGAAGAGTCAACTGGTCAACGTGCCTCCCTAAACATTGGTGAGTCTGGCCGCAAGCAAGCTCAGCAAGAGGCTAACAGAACATAAATCCAAAGCGGACAGTTCTAAGTCAGCGATCAAGGAACACATCGACAGGAGCAAAGGCCACCATATTGACTGGGAGAACGTAAAAAGTGTTAGAGAGGGAATCCAAGGACTTCCCTCACAGGATCTTGGAAGCAATCCATATTAGAACTAAAAAGACCCATGACCGTGACAAAGGGTTAGACATCGACCCTGCCTGGGACAGCCTCCTGACCCCCAGAACCAAGGGGGCGGCACAACAGCAATCTTCAGAGCAATAACATCCCCTGAAGACGCCGCCGGTTGACCCGGTGAAAGCGCTCCGGTCCGGTGAGTGTATCAAATTTGAGTAGCGTAGAAGTATAATTTTGCTTTCTATTTACGTTTTAATACCGCTACATCAGTATAATAATCTTAAGATTTTAAAGATAGATGGTCCCCTCTTCCTATTACGTCAGTAAATGTACCAAAATTATGTAATCCCCGTTGGATATTCGTTTAGCTCATATCATTGGGTGATAGGGTGGCAAATTTCCGTCCAAAAGATCAATTTCCTACTATCAGAATGCGTAATATGAACAAAATCAAGATTTCGGCAAAACGACAAAACCCTGGGAAGGCATATTTGCCAAACAAAAGGGGAATTGACGCTCTTTTCTGCTTAAAAGCGTTTGCTTCCAGATAACTTCCATAAACTTCAAAAACTTGTGTAATATTTTATCATTTCCAATTGCGGTACAGTGTATTTAAGCGAACACAATTCATTTCATACACAAGCGTGATTGAATTGTGGTCTGACATGTTCATCCTGGGAAAGAAAACACATGCTTACATTTTTAATGCACTATCAGTATATTGGAATGAGCAATTATCAAGTTCAAAATGGGGTCGTACTAATAATGAACTGCCGTTTGTCATTGGCTTAACAGCAGTCACTATGGACCATAATAGCCTCATCCCAATGGCGTAGTTCAATAACCTATATCATACAATCAAAGTGTAAAATTTGACCTTAAGTTGCAGAATGTGAGTTTTTGCACTCAAATTGTCAAAAGTCATTAAACAAATGTATTGGGGTCAAACAATTGTGCCCGGATAGCTGAGCTTGTTGTGTATCCTAGTGAGTTAACAACGAGCAATTATTTGGTTACCCAGTTCAGCCAGCGCAGATTGTTTTACTTATTGTAAGTGGATTTGGAACTGTGAAGTCCGTGGAATTTACTTAAGCATCAATGCTTTTCGAAGGGAATACTCTAAGGAATTTAAGGCAATGAGTTCCCATGAAGCCATCTGTAATTCAATACCAACAATCAATGCATCCCATTCCGTCGCTATTGCCAGGCAATGGGTTTATAGCGATGTAGAAATCATTGCTTTTCTATCCGCCTTCCCTTGCATTTTGCTAATCGGACTTATAACCAACTTCGCCTTCTTATTCGCGGTGTGGCGTGTGTCCAGACTTCAGACGATTACCAATTACTACTTATGTCATCTGAGTGTTGCAGATTTGTTAGTGTTAGTACCATCCATCTCAGCGTATCTCATTCAACTCCTAAGCTCTCCTATATTGTCCGATGAATTGTTTCTTAAAAATTCCCTCGGCTGCTTTTCGTGTTACTTTCTACCTGTAACTGCATATTTCACATCAACTGGCTTAGTAAGTTTAGTGACGTTAGAACGATATAATGGTATCTGTCATCCACTTCAGCACCTTCGTGTCAATACCTTTGGACGCACAAAGAAACTTGTAATGCTGACATGGATTCTTGGTGCAGTTTTTGGAGCTTTTACGGTCCTAGACTATTCGAAACACGTCTCATATTGTTTTTTGTGGCCCGACACAAAACAATTTGAAAGTTTTCCTCCAGTGGTTGGCTTTTGCGTCGCAAGATATCCGAATATTCAAATTTTTACCAGAGGATTATTTTTGGTAACATTCATTGCATCAATGATAGGTAATGTTTATATGTATGTGAGAATTATTCAACAATTACGTCAGCAGCGTAAGTTTATCGATGGGGTTACTATAGGTAGCAATAAAGCAGATTTGAGAGTTAGTAAAGCGAAAAAAGAGATGGTACGAATGCTTATAATTACCGGCGTGGTGTTCTTCACCTGTCAAATAGTGTCTCGTATTGTAGTAGTGCATTCGATTGTTGAATATATACAAGGCGACGGATTGCTAACGATAGAAGAATTCGAAACAATGACAATTGCTGGACGTATGTTGCTGCTCATTCAGTCCTGTGCTAATGGGATCATTTACACGGCAAGCAATGAATACTATCGGTCTGCATTTTGGGAGGCATTCTGTGGAAGGCATACTGTAAAACGCCGATCAACTAAGACACACCCAGTTATTTTGTCAAACACTGTTATGTAAGATGCACCCGCGATGTATAGGCGAGTGTGATTCCGTACGCCAACGATTACTTCGACGTGTGCGGCAGTTAGGGAGTGTTCATTAATACTTTGGTAGGGGTGGCTGGTCTTCCTCCAATTTTTCGCTCGAAAACTTTTTTGCCCCCCCTCGATGGACCGCTAAACTTTTGTGCCCCCCCTCTTTTGACAGACAAAACTTTTTTGACCCCCCCCATTATCGTATAACAAACAGTATACTTAATAGTGTTGTTTCCAGTGGTGTGGTATCTGGGTCACATGTCATTGAGGGGGGTAAATGTTTGAAACATTCCCGGTGGGGCAATTGCGCATGAAATACAAGCACAAGGAAATTTTCATTTTATACTTAATTTAGATTTGTCCCAAATCAGGGTGTTTATCTGATTTTACAGGTATTTAATGAAATAGAGGATTTATTTTGAGGTTCATAGGCACATCAGCATATAATTTGGATCTGTGGCTATTATGATAGTACAAATGCAAAAATTTGGCCATATTGAAGCTTAAAGGGCATTTCGTGATCCACAGCCTCATCCCCCACTTTTCCCAAAAAAGTTGAGATTTTTACACCACTGGATACCTCTGGCTACATAATGTTTATGTACCAAATATTTCTTGCAGATTAATTCGTTTAGCAAAAATATCGCCAAATTTGAATTTCGTTCTGGTGCACCAGAACGAAATTACAACACATTGTCTATGGAGCTAATACACATAATCATGCATAACTCTCAAACGCAAAATCGGAATCAACTGAAATTTTGGAAATAAGCTTTTTCGTGGATATCTACTGAAAAATGTCATAAAAAGAGGATGCTAGGATCACGAAATACTCCTTTAAGGGCTGGGGTATGAACGTTTGGACAGTATTTATTTTGGGACATCAGAGCACATCAGACATATCGAATTGCATTCTGAATACGAAGAATGTCATTCTGATATCAAATAATTTTGATTTTTGAAATTCGCAATTTAATACACATTTTATGGCAAATCATTAAAATTGATATTTTTGATATTTAACAGTACTTGAAGTAAACTTTATAAATCTGATGATTTATACTTAAAGTGTATGTAGGTGGGATGAAAAGCCGACGATCAATTGAAAATTTTGACCTCTCGTATTGAAGATATGGATTTTTTTCCCAAATTAGGTCTTTTTGGGAAAAAATCCATATCTTCAATATGAAAGGTCAAAATTTTCAATTGACCGTCGGCTTTTCCTCCCTGCTACATACACTTTAAGAATATATCATTAGATTTATATAATTTACTTCGAGTACTGTTATAATTTGTCATAAAATTTGTATTATATTGTGATTTTCAAAAATAAAAATTATTTGATATCAGAAAGACATGCTTCGTATTCAGAATGCAATTCGATAGGTCCGATGTGCTCTCATGTCCCACAAAAAATACTGTCGAAACACAATATATCATTAGATTTATATAATTTACTTCGAGTACTGTTATAATTTGTCATAAAATTTGTATTATATTGTGATTTTCAAAAATAAAAATTATTTGATATCAGAAAGACATGCTTCGTATTCAGAATGCAATTCGATAGGTCCGATGTGCTCTCATGTCCCACAAAAAATACTGTCGAAACACAATATATCATTAGATTTATATAATTTACTTCGAGTACTGTTATAATTTGTCATACAATTTGTATTATATTGTGATTTTCAAAAAATAAAAATTATTTGATATCAGAAAGACATGCTTCGTATTCAGAATGCAATTCGATAGGTCCGATGTGCTCTCATGTCCCACAAAAAATACTGTCGAAACACAATAAACGCTCATTTTAGATCCCTTAAATGGTCAAATATTGTTAAAATCGGAACTAATGCAAAAAGCTAAAATGGTCAAATATGCGATTAATTTGATCACACAAATGTACACAGGTGTCAGTTTTGGCCCCCAAAGTCCGTGGCACCTGGGCCTGTGCCCACTCTGCCCTAGGCTATGGTAAATCTACCCATGGGCCTATGTGTACAAAATAATATTGCAATAAGAAATAGTAAACTGAAGTGTGCATATGTTAAAAAGTGCCAGTATGTGTTAGACCAACCCAGATGTTGCATGTTGCTGATCATCTTTAATGTTATATTATTAATTAATAGATATGTGTACTCTAAGTGCCATCATTTTTTCAAACAAAAGCACTGAAAACCAAAACTTGGCCATGTTAAAAGTGATATAGAGGGAGTCTCAATGCGCGAAGAAGCGAAAATTTTGGGTTTTAAAGCGGAAAACTTTTTGGCCCCCCTTTCCTACCACCTAAAACTTTTTGGTCCCCCCTCTTTAAGGTCCAAAACTTTTTGGCCCCTCCCTTTTACCAGAGCCCCCCCCCCCAAAGCATTTCTGAACACTCCCTTAAAGCAATTGAAAATCCGTTTCAGAAGAGGATGATTTTGAATTGATTTTTTATTTATTTATAACGATCGGCTGAAGCCAGGTAAAGCCCAATACTGCTCAGGAACTTTTAAAAAACTCGATCCATTTGGGATTATTACCGAAACTTTGGAAAAAATTGAAAAACTCGCCCGAGTTTTTTAATGTTACAATAATCATTCAATTGGATTGATAATGTTGCTGTGTGTTACGTAACAGTATTCGTGCAATATACGTATACTCAACATGATAATTATTGTTGAGCGATTTTGTACAGAAAAAATCTATTATTATCAGTTACATTATCCCTAGACTATTAGAATATTGGTTTAAAAAAACATATGTCATGATTTCTGTCACTGAACCATGAACAAACCCATTAAGTTCGGTTGTCTGTCATATCTATACTTAACCGCTCTTCTATGTGTTAATAATGCAATCTCATTTCTCATTATATGTGTGCATTCATTTTGTATACCGTATGTCACCTTTTGTATTAGAATGACTACTGCATTTGTAACCTTTAAGTCAAAATATATACATATGAGCTAAAAAATGTTAAGTTGGATTTACAGATTTGAGCGATGAATGATTGGTTTTTGTTGTTGTTGTTGTTGTTGTTGTTTTTGTTTGTTTTTTTGTTTTTATTTTGGGTTTTTTGTAGTATGATTAGGAACACTCAGTGAACACTGCGGACAGGGTTAATCATGTCTATTGTTATTAACAAGATTTAAGTCCAAATTGGAAACTTTTGTGGTACAGTAAAAGTTAACATTAAAACATGATTTATTGCCATTCTATACGATCCAATTATTTGTTGTCAAAAGGCGTTTGCTCCAACATCATCCATTTATCAGTGTGCTTCGACTTTATTTATAAATACGTATTTATAAATACGCACATGGTCACTTCCGCGCTGCCATAACAGCTTGTAAACAGTAAGTATCGAGGTGACCTTCTACATAGCGGGTGGTCTTCCTGTACATTTGAATGCAAAGGATTTGGAATGCAAATTGTCTATTTTGTTCAACTTCGTGATTATATTGTAAACGTTTCCGTCGATAAATATTTTTTCCTTCGGAAAATACTTTCAAAATTTAGTTTTTATATCATATTACAAATTTGGAACACCCCCCCCCCCCCATGTGTAATAATTATTTTTGCTGTTACTTAAATTTGATGATATTTATCTAAAGAGTTCTAGGCTTTTCAATGACATAAGGAGTTGGCCACGCTTGCTGCATGCATTTTCTTGGTATGTCGAGCCCATGGGTCACGTGCGTATTTATAAATACGTATTTATAAATATAGTCGAAGCATACTCTACTTAACCTGGTTGTCATTGAACCAATGTCACTTACTCTAATTGCCATTTGGTTCAATTGTCACTTTGTCCAACTGATAATTAGTCATATAATTGATCCACTGGCTATTTGTTGCATGAACTGTTTAATGGGATGCAGTGGCACAGATGAGATTGAAATCTGACCTACTGGTAATTGGACGAAATTGTAAAGGAACCAAATAGGAATTGGACCAATAATGCCAAATGAAAAAAGGGGGAATTGAACTTGTTATGAAATACCCTAAATGTATCTATACAGGGTGTATCAAAATAAAGTATGCAGTTCGAAAAATGCCACTAGATTAAAAGGTATGAGGTATTTGGTCAAAATACTCTAGTTGGTAGCTGAATTAACATCTTGTCCTCCCACAACTGTAAAATCACTGGCGTATGACCATTAATAGGGACTTAGTGTCTATTTTTGTGAGCCGAGTAAAAATGCAGTTGCGCACAAAATCACATGTTTAACCACTTTTTTACAGTAATTAATAGTCTTAGTCTTCCACATGGCCACCTAGCTTGCCAACATTCATCTGTATGCAGATATCAGCTGTCCTCAACATGGCATTCACACTACGTCTTATGAGAGGTCTGTCCGCCTAGGATGTCAATTTGTGCAATTATGTATCTCTGGAGCTCATCAAGGTCTGCAGGAGGACTTGTGAAAACTTTTGATTTCAGATAGCCCCCACAAGAAGAAATCCAGACGAGTAAGATCAGTAGATCTTAGGGGCCATTCCACGTGCTGCTTCAAATCAATCACAAGATTGGCAAACAATTCTGTAAGGCGCCGTCAATTACTGTAAATAAAGTGGTGAAACTGTGATTTACGTGTTATTTTCATTGACTTTGCGCAACTGCGTTTTTACACGACTTGCAAAAATAGCCACTGAGTCCTTATTAATGGTTACACACCAGTGATTTTACAGTTGTGGGAGAACAAGATGTTGATTCAGCTATCATGGCTATCAACCAAAGCATTTTGACCAAATACCTCATACTTTTTAATCTAGTGGCATTTTTCAAACTGTATACTTTGCCATGCGTCTTGGAATATTGGAATATTGTGCTCAAGACATGCTAGCTGTGAAGATAAAAAACAAATACAAATATTGAATGTTTATGAGTACAATAGTAAGAATATTTTCATGAGGTGAAATATGGACTGTTCAATTCAACGAGGCTTTGTCGAGTTGAATGGAACAGTTTATATTTTATTAAATAAAAACGTTCTTTCCATTGAACGGAAAAAACAGTTAAATATTTGTTTTATATAACATATATAAATATAAAAATTCTTTATCTTCCACCTAATTTTATAAATCACCAGGAAAACAAACTAAATTACAAAAATATTATAAGCTTTATTTATTTTAGAAGCGAAACCCACACCTATAATTGGCGAGCCGAGGTGCCCGCGTCTGTCAGTAGTAATAGGGCTTTCTAGGATCATTTTAGGGGTCACAATGTCAATGGTAACTTAAGCTTTGCTTATTAATGAGATGGGTGTGGCTAATTAGCATATCTGAATATTCATGAGATGGGCGTGGTATTATGAGATTATGACAAGATGGGCGTGGCTAATTAGAATTATATGTATTTTCACGAGATGGGTGTGGCTAATGAGCGTATTTACGGGGTGGTTGAATCGAGACAAGGGGTGGCTCAGTATGGTCGCGTGACTTCCATTTTAAGTCACGGAGGTGCTTTGTTCAAAAAACACCGAATAATATATTTAAAAAACCGTATCCAATGTTCTATGAAGCGTATCGGAGTTAAACTGGGTATAGCCGTTAAGGGTCGAATTACACATTACCTCCGGGGTCGATAGGTCGAGAGGTCAATGCGCTTTATAAAAGCATTTTGTCCAGGAAAACGTCGTATTTTTCGTTCTATACTACGTATTGAAGTAAAAATTTATTTCTGCGCAACCAGTCTCTCATCTCTCTATAAACAAACATATAACACTACTTTATCTTATTCGAACCATGCGTGATATCGTTCCAGGACTGCATAACATTACGCGATATTGACGGCACGAGTCGAATCGCATCTTTTATTTTGGAGTTTTGCAATATAGAACCGGATAAGACCATTATTTTTCGTAATATCCACAGCCCCCATCACAAAAATCGCAAATATTACTCCCAAAAAATAGCAAATATCGGTAAACTTTTGACCCAGGGTGTATAACTAACATAAAACTTGGGTTAGTCACAATTATTCCAGACTTCCTTAATATTGTTCAGCAAAGCAGATTTTAATGTCTGTCGTGCTGTTTCTGCTATTACATCAGTGTATAATACAGACTTATAATGAAGGATGTTCGTTGTTGGATCCAACGGTGAAAATAATAACGGTCTGTGAATAAAAAAGAATCAATGAACCATCATCACCATCATAATCATCATCATTATCATCATCATCATTATCATCATCATCATTATCATCATCATCATAATCGTCATCATCACCATCATCATCATTATCATTATCATCATCATCATTATCATCATCATAATAATCGTCATCATCACCATCATCATGCATTTCCTCGACAAAAGGTGTAAGGCACACACACACACACCACACCACACAGCGACAACGCCTGGTAAATAATCATATTGTACAGGCAGGCAAACTAAATCAATACACGTGTAACTGCTATGCACACCGATACACGTGTATTGCTTTTCAGGCGATAGATCTTCGGATATCGGGGTAGAAAATATCTCCCGTGATTTTTGGTTTCGAAAAAAAAAAACAATTGTAAGGCCTGCACTTGAATATATGTGTTAAAAGAACATGATATTGACCGTAACCGTGCGCATTGACAAACAACCGTGCGTTTTAAAATCAAAAACTGACAAAAATTCGGATTTATATGTGCAGAATAAAAAATGACTGCTGCCCGAATTCGTCAATACTGCGGGGTTACTCATAACACGGTACACTAGCGCAGTGTAGACCACTGGTAGAGGTAGTCTAAAGCAGATGACATACAAGGCTCAGTGACATCTACAGAGGTCAGCGATAGCCTTAGTCTAGTCCCTCGGTCCATGGTCTCAAAACTATTAAAATGGTCGGAACAAAATGGCCATGCGTGGCTGTTGAAGAACTAGTGGATTCGGCCTTCCATCATGGCGATTTCTGCCATGAAGATATCAGGGCGATGACACTGTACACCAGATACTTCACGTGCACAATAGAGTTTATATACCCGAATTAAGAGACCATCGAATCATTTCTGGCGACTTACCGAACACTCTCTCTTGTGCTTAAAATCAAAATTGATATTTCTGCAATAGATGCATTGTAGTATTCCGTCCAATAATATCTTATGGTGTTCAAGTCTTCAGCAAGCGTCTGCAATACTATCTTGTATCCACACAGAAGATCAAACTCAGGCGGAGAACCTGCGCTCTCCCACATATATCTTACTAATAACTGCAACATGATGCCGTGATGGTCATCATGGAAGAACCGACGTAGAACAGGATTCACGATAGTAGCTTCCCAATGCTTAAGAAGGCGGTGTAATTGCACAAGGTCATCACACGAGTCTTGTGTTTTTTCTTCAATCGCTGACAGCAGCAACACAGGTTTCAAGAACAATATTTTTTCTTTCGGCGAAGTTAATAAAACCATTCTTCTATACCAGTAATCAAGATCTAGACAAAATAGTATTATATAGTTAGTTATAGTGAAAAGATTCATCGGGTTTGTACTTCAAATCAATTGGAAAGTTTTGCTTGACAAAACCAGTAAGTTTTTACTTACTAATGTTTAGTTACATTTATTTACTAATAGTTAGTTACATTTACTTACTAATAGTTAGCTTACTTGCTAATAGTTAGTTTAGTTTACTTACTAATATTTAGTTACATTTACTTACTAATAGTTAGATGCATTTACAAATTAAAGCATGATGCAGTCAATTTAGCTGGGAAAAACGTACTAATAATTTCCAAACTCCAATACCATGAAATTCTGTTTTCATAATTCGATCATGCAGTCCTTATAACATATTTAATCACATTCTAAACAGTAGCCTAGAAGGGTGGCCAACCTGCGGTCCTCGTGACGCTTTTCTAATCAGTTACCATAGGGTATTAAATAAAAGGCACTAAATTTAATGCCCACGTGACCCATGGGCGCCGCCATACCAAGACCACCAAGTGATCAGTAGATGTGCTACAATGCTAAGAGATAGGAAGTTTTCAGACAAATATCATCAAAATTGCTGAAAATTTAATAGGCAAATTAATTATACATTGGGGGATTCTGTTTTTTAGTATGTTTTCAAGAACTAAATTTTTAAAATTTTGCTTGACGGAAAAAAGGTTATTGACGGAAACTCTTACAATAATACTACAAAGTTGTACAAAAATGTCATTTTTCCAGACATCTGGTCACGTGGGCATTAAATTAAGTGCCTTTATTTAAATGCTCTAAGAAAGCCTTTTCTCACAAATAAAAATATAACATGAAAAAGAAAACACAAGTTATAGTAATAACGTGCATTCGGCCCACCAAACTGAATTAATCAATTTAAATCTCATGCATTTGTCGTGTCAGGTCCAAAAAGGTTGGCAATTAACCCTGTTAACTAGTGGTGCTGGTGATGCAACGGGGTTCTTGATAAGTTCGTATAATTTTTTTTTAATTTACTTACCGCTACGACCAATAACATCACTCGTAAACGACAAATCTAAATCCACTTCAAATGTGCCCATTGATAGACGCGCTCCCAACACAAGACCAGGATCGTAATACCACACATCGGTGACGTAATCTAAATGAATGAGAAATGATGTCCATTTTTCCAGCAGTGCTTCATATTGGTCGTCATAGACCACCAGATTTTTGACATCAATTATGGAAGGAAGCTCTGTGTCTTCAACAACAATGAATATGTCGATGTCAGACACACCATTCAACATGGTTCCGTCCAAGAGCGAACCGTACTGAAAAGAAAAATCTTACATTAGGCTTATTCAGTGATCCCAGCAAAAGTGTAAAAAAATTTGAATTGTATTATGTATCAGTCCCCCCCCCCCCAGATTTGTATCTTGCAATGTAAGTATATACTTACCCAATAAACACAAAAATGTTCTTAAAACGTCTAATCAAAACATTTAATTTAAATATCAGGTTATAAACATCTCAAAAAGTAACTAACCCCTTTAAATAATGGCCATTATTCAAAAACGGGCGATTGTATTACAAATCTATAAAATGCGTTGGAGGCAGAATTAATTTCTGCGCATTTTGACACCTCATTTGTAGCAATTGTCTAAATATTGACGCCGCAGCGTACATTTAAATCAATGTAACCCAAGATTTGAAAGTTGCAGTAAATTCTATGATTTGTATTCAGTGTATGGAAGGAAATCTGTGTAATGTTATCTAAGTGTTTCTGTATCATGGTATGTATTGTTGTAAGTGCAACTTTCAAATTTGGACATCACTACATTAAATTGACCGGTGTTTTATTGTTTTCTGGGCTATCGTGTCAAATGAAGTGTCAAAATGCGCAGCCCGTTTTTGAATAATGACCATTTTTAAGGGGTTAGTTACTTTTTTGATATGTTTATAAAGGTCATGAAAACGTTTTTAAAACGTTATTGTACAATATTTGGGGCAAACAATTTTGTAAAATAATTTGTCAAGAGTTAAATAACATTCTGTTAGTACGTTTTGTGCCGGTATATGCCATGTTATCAATTTTTTATGAATGTTATTAAAACATTTTTACACCATTTATACGAGGGTAATTCAAAACGTTTTACCTCCATCAACACATTTCCAATTATTGAAATAGCCCATGATTATAGTCTTAAATCTTGGCTACAAAATAAAAGTTATTTGATTAAAATGTGATATTTGGAAGTTTAAGATGTGTTGGTCTGAAAAGAAAGGCTAATTTTGATTAAACAGGTTGCCAACATCTACGTGGATGTCATTCCAGATTTATTGCCGAAAATTATTATTTATTTATTTATTTATTTATTTATTTATTTATTTATTTATTTATTTATTTATTTATTTATTTATTTAATTAATTGTTTAATTATATATTTATTTATTTATTTATTTATTTATTTATTTATTTATAAAACAATCCAGCAAGCAGGTCACAGACCTGATACGTCTGGGTAACAATTAAAAATATGTATAAAATCAACAGACAAAGCAACAACAAAATTAATATATGAATACAAACCCACCCAAGTCCATACTTTGGCCAAATTGAGTTAAGCATGGGAAATTGTTGTTATACATAGGCCTGTTATATGTATTTAAAATGAACCCCCCACGAAGTCCCTGAAATGCTAATCGTCATACCCAATACATTTAACCCACTCATTTGCACATAAAACTTACCATATTGACCAGGTAAATCTAACTGAAGGAATTAAAATGATATACAGGTTTTTTCTCAAAATTACTTCCCATGGACTTGGGTGGGTTTTGTATTCATGTATTCAAATGAATACAATAGCATAACATTCAAAGGCAAAAAAGAAATCACAGATTATTAAGTCGCTGAACAACTTGAGGAATGGTAGATTGTATGTACCTGGTTCGCTTACAGCGAGGGGGATCAATCTGTTGGGCATACCTAAGATTCCTACAGTGCCGATCACCATTGGATTTAGGCAGCATTTGAGAATGTTTAGCAGACGCTTGCAAACCTTGGCCAAATCGCACCAACAGCTGAACTCTCCTCTCACATAAGGAAACCAAACCTAGTTTCTCCAAAGCAGCCTGATAAGATGTGTAGCTCTGGCCCAGGATGATACGACACGCCCGCTTCTGGACGAGCTCCATCTGCTCAGACTGTGCCCTGGATATACTAGTATGCCATAAAGGGCTGGCATATTCCATGGTAGGCCGAATGTATATTTGATAAACAGAAGATAAATCATCCCACCGAAGCATTGAAGCGTCTTAAAACATAAAGCATAGGCTTGAATTGACTTGAGTAGTCCAACTAAGATCACTTTCTAAGGTGATACCAAGAAAGAAGTTTCATATTCTGAGTGACATTTAAAACAGATCCATTGAGATTTCAAAGGATTGAAGGAATGCTCTCTTTTCAAAAAACTGATGTGCATAATATGACATTTTGAAGGTTTTGGTAGCCTGTCATTTTTGTTGCACTACTCACCTAAACCATCAAGATCTTTTTGTAGTTGTGAACAACCACCTGTCTTAGTATTTACAACTTCATCGAACGTCAGGTCATCAACATATTTCCATCTCAAGGGGGGGATTCGGACGCAGCATCATTGACCATGGCGGAAAAAATAATCGGACCAAATTTAATTTTGAGGCACTCCCCCGAAATAGATTGACATGCTGATGACCTGCCTTTGATTCTAACAGATTGGGTGCGATTACAAAAAAGCTAATAATGACAGGAATAATACTTGGGCGAATACTTATATCAATTACTTCTGAACAGCAATATTGTGATTAATCCTATCAAAGACTTTAGTAAAGTCAACAGCACATAAGGTTGCATAATGGCCAGCCTCTATAGACAGTGTCTACAACATCCACTAGATAGTGAGTAGTTGAGCTGTCCTTCACATTACCGTTCTATCAATGTGAGGGTAAAAGTCGGCCATAGTCCACTCAGCCAGAAAGCTCTCAAAGATCTTACCGTTGAGGCGGGTAAGGCTGATAGGCCTTAGTTGACCAAATTTTTGCATTAGGTGTTTTAGGTATCGGGGTTATTGATGAGGTTTTCCATACTGCTGGGAAAACACCTTGGTTTAAACAACAATTAAATATGTGAGTTAATGGCTCAGGTAGTTCAAGAGCAAACTCCTTTGTGATACGCGGTGGAATGTAAGCCGGATGCGTGGACTTGTTAGACTTAATGTTACGTAATTTTGTTAACTTCACCAGGTGATATGCGCGGCGGCGGCAGGGTAGGGCAATAAGCGGACAGGTTCCTAAGATCGAGCGGGGGTAACTGGTTACAAATATCAGCAAACTGATTGCTGATTGCTTCAGCGATAATAGGAGGATCCTTTGAGATTCCATCGATCTCTATGGTCTTTGGAACGGATTTTTCTCCAGCTATGTTTTTAACATATTTGTGCCATTTACCTGGTTGGTTACAACGTAACCCATCGATGTTCTTATTGTAAAAGTTGGTTTTTGCTTCGACTATCTCGCGTTGCACTTTATTACGTAACTGCTTATAGGTGTCCATATTCCCACACATATAGGCTTTCTGACGCTGGTTTATTTAAACGCTTGATGGATTCAGTCAGCCAGGGTTTGTCATCCTCCCTGTGTTTGACACATTTCTCATGGAAATGAGTATGGAATTTTTCCAACAAGAGTTCTTCCAAAACAACAAAAACTTTCAACAGCGTAAATCGCTTCCCATTTTTGAAGAGTTATCCACTGCCCAAAACTGCGAATTGAAGAGTCAGCTATAGGACATGTTGGCATGACATTCCACAAGAGATGTATCAAATTCATTAAAATCACCTAAAATAATGATGGAAGCATTCTTTTAAATTGCTTTATTTTTTTTCAAATAATTTAATCAATATCTAACTTCTTGCAGATAGTACAGTTTTACTGGGTATCATCATGTCTTACGCACAACAAAACTGATACATGTTCATAATAGCCTTCGTATTGACCCTTTTCCATAGGTTGTTAACTTCATTTCCATCATCATCATCATCATTCGGCTGCGGAGCAGGCGACTACAAGTTTCCTCCAGCTATATATATCGGTCTTGAGTCATTGAGATATTTCCATCAAATAACTTTTATTTTGTAGCCTTTTATTTTTGTACAATCATTAGTAATATCAATTGCCTAGCAAGTAAGATAACAGAGATGTCATGTTGGAGGTAGAACTTTTTCAATGACCCTCGTACATGTATAACCTAACATTTAAATCTTTTCTGTGAAACGTTGTGTGTTTTCTGGGTAATTTGCGTAAATTAATTAACACAGTTATGTAAGCGTTGAAATTCCCAAGTAGCTTAATCGATCAAAGCATGGTATGTTTTCAGAGTCAAAGCTCTTTCCAACACTGTGCTTCTCAGTGTTTATGGTATAATTCAAAAATAGGTCCAAGTCTAAACAGTATTTTTACTATGCTGCCATTGATTGGTTGGAGTATCCCAATATGTAAAGTGAAAGTGGTTATAATTTTCTTAATACTTAGCCTACTTATTAGGGTACTCATAAAGTTCCAAATTATTCTTAGTCAGTTATGCTGGGGTGATTTTTTCGATTTCACGTGGATTTTAAGATTTTTCACAAAGCAATTGGTTTGAATTTTTGAAATCCATATGAAAGATTCGCCATATTGTTTGTTTCTGACATGATACCAGAAATAATCACCCAAAATTTTGACAATTGTGATACCTTAATGATCCTCAAAGCAAAGGATAGCTTTTATTTTCAATTATTAACTTTTTAAAGATATTTCTTCAGATAATATCACTTTTATCTGCCTTTTCCTTAAATATTATATTTACATTTGTCGTTTACAGAATAAAAAACATAAATTGGTATTATTTAAAAATTAGAAACAAAATTGGCACCATATTGAAAAAAGAAAATGAAAATTAGCCCCCCCAAAAAAAAAATATAATATAAAACACTACTGGAGTAAACATTTACACATTGCACAACAAATAAACAATATAAATATTCTTGAATATGGAGAAACATGATTTTTTTTTTTTGTGTGTCGGAGAAACCCACTATAAATTTCCATTCCAATTTGCAGCGAAAAGGGTATTTTCCCCATTTCAAGACATGGATTTAAAAAAACAGCATTTCGCATTTGACTTTTTGGACCTGCTACAGGAAACACACATGTTTTTATTTTTGGCCTTATCTCTTAATTTTAAGGAATGGAGATTTGAACTGTAATGTCTTAACTCACATGCTTCTACCCATTGAACATGTATATATTTTGTATTGTTGAAAAATATATCTCGCGTGTCACTGATTGTTTTTTCACACCTGTATATTTATTGCTTTGTCACGATTTTTTTTATGAGATTTCTGCCCTTACTTGTATTTTTTATGTGTGACATTTTTATGTAATAAAATAAATATATAGAAAGATATTAAAATATTATATCATAAAAAATAATATACAATCCAGCTGATTAAAAGGAAACCCAGAACACAATATTATTCATGTAAAGGTCCTTCTGTCTTGCCAAGACACGTGCTATGTTTGCATTTTATTTTGCAATAGTCCTTATTATAATAATTATCGTAGGCCTATGTTATTGTATTTTTGAAAGCTATCCGTTCTGGTTGGGGTGCTCAATATGTATGTAATGTAATGCAATGCAATGCAATGCAATGCAATGTAATGTAATGTAATGTAATGTAATGTAATGTAATGTAATGTAATGTAATGTAATGTAATGTAATGTAATATAATATAATATAATATAATGCAATGTAATGTAATGTAATGTAATGTAATGTAATGTAATGTAATATAATGAAATGTAATGTAATGTAATGTAATGTAATGTAATGTAATGTAATGTAATGTAATGTAATGTAATGTAATATAATATAATATAATATAATGCAATGTAATGTAATATAATGAAATGTAATGTAATGTAATGTAATGTAATGCAATGTAATGTAATGTAATGCAATGTAATGTAATGTAATATAATGAAATGCAATGTAATGTAATGTAATATAATATAATATAATATAATGCAATGTAATGTAATATAATGAAATGTAATGTAATGTAATGTAATGCAATGTAATGTAATGTAATGTAATGTAATGTAATGTAATGTAATGTAATGTAATGTAATGAAATGTAATGTAATGTAATGTAATGTAATGTAATGCAATGTAATGTAATGTAATATAATGCAATGTAATGTAATGTAATGCAATGTAATGTAATATAATGAAATGTAATGTAATGTAATGTAATGTAATGCAATGTAATGTAATGCAATGTAATATAATATAATGCAATGTAATGTAATGTAATGCAATGTAATGTAAGTAAAGTGAGTAGGCCTAATGGGGATACGCATCCTGAACAAGAACAAATAAACACAATGACAATGGGGAACGATTGCTCGCTACGAGAGGAAACTGAATATATTAAATAAGAAAGAATGAACAGTTTACCAACCCAAAGTGTTACAATTAAACATGACACCAAATAAATACAAATTCCGACCGGCACACCGGCACACACCCCAACTTGAAAAAAAAAGCAAGAGAATGTGCCGGCATGGGTCGTGGGTTCGATTCCTTTCATTCTTTCTAATGTAATGTAATATAATGCAATGTAATGTAATGTAATGTAATGTAATGTAATGTAATGTAATGTAATGTAATGTAAATGTAATGTTATAGTATGTAATTACATTAGATTGTAAAGTAATGTAACGTCATGTCATGTATAAAAGCAATTCAATGTAATACGGAATGTAATGTAATGTAATGTAATGCAGTATGAAATATAATATAATGCAAATTATTGTAATGTTAAGCCTCAGCACACTTTACAGGTTATGAAGTAATACAACGCAATATAATGTAAAAAAAGTATATGCCCTATGACATTAACGCAATAACGCCATTTGGTTCAGATTTTTTCTTCAATCGTCTCATGTATTACTAGTAGTGTTAGTCAGATTTAGTATTCTTACCTTAACAATTTGTTTCGCATGCAACACGCTGTCTTCTTCAATGTCCAAAGCTAGTTTTTGAAACACCTGGTCCAATATCAGTCCGTAGAGATCTGAGTCTGTCGTAAGCTTAGTTGACCACTTCGTAAAATCTTCTGATGAGAGTGTCCAAGGCTCTGTTTTGAGCAACGGATCCACTGAAATAGCAAAACCACTTTAAGTACACGGCTCTGGTACACTGTGATATGTGTTTTACAAATTTGTTACTTATGAAATGTTTTCTTTTACCATTTAATTCGGGGAAATAGTTGCATCGTGCCAAATGATGTATCTAACAAACAGAACAACATCATCCGTCTAATAAAAGCTTTATATGGTACTTTATGGTTAAATGTCTTCAAGAGATTGTTTTTGTTTCAATTGTTCGGATATTATTTGTGCGCGGTATAATGTTCATTCTGAATTCACATCATTAACTTTTTAATTCACTCAATTTGTTCACACATTTCATTCATTCATTCATTCATTCAATCAGACTCTCTGTCACTTATTCACATCATTAAATTGTTCCATTAATTCATAATACACTCACTCACTCACTGAATGACTCACTCCCCACTCACTAACTCCCCCACTCACTCACTAACTCCCCCACTCACTCACTCACTCACTCACTCACCCGCTTACTCGCTTACTCACTCACTCACTCACTCACTCACTCACTCACTCACCCCTTCACTCACTCACTCACTCACTCCCCCCACTCACTCACTAACTCCCCCACTCACTCACTCACTCCCCACTCACTCACTCATTCACTCACTCACTCACTCGCTTACCCACTCACCCACTCACCCACTCACTCACTCGCTTACTCATAGGGGCATACATTAAACATGTTCACTTACTTACCCAGCAAACACAAAAAAGGTTTACAGAAAACATTTAATTGATGGGTTATATAATGAGCATACGAGGGGGTATCCAAAAGTTTTTGACATCACCCAGAAGTGAAGGAGCTATATCGATGAAATTTTGTCAGTGTAATCACTGGTCCTTATGTACATTATGGTCCAAAAATGGTCTCATAAGTATGTTTACTTTCTTTACAGGTGGCGCTAGATGGGCAGTAGGTGCATAACCTGCAAGATGGTGAAAATTGAGGAACGCAGCATGATTCCGTTCCTGCATTTCAAGGGTTAGGCCTACAATGCTCAGAAAATCTATGATGAAATGAAAGCTATCCTCGGTGATAATTGCCCATCATATGGCACTGTTGCTTTTTGAAAAAGGAATTTCCAAACTGGTCACATGTCCCTCACAGATGAGCCAAGAAGTGGACGTCCATCACTTACGGATGATGCGGCCACAGTGAAGAAACTCAAAGAAAGTGGAGGATCTTATCATGAAAAGGTAATGCGCCTACTGCCCATCTAGCGCCACCTGTAAAGAAAGTAAACATACTTATGAGACCATTTTTGGACCATAATGTATAAGGACCAGTGATTACACCGACAAAATTTCATCGATATAGCTCTTTCACTTCTGGTTGATGTCAAAAACTTTTGGATACCCCTCGTAAAACGTTGTTTTTTTACATTCAAAAGATATATTTGAAAACAAAATGTTTACCAAAAAAGGACGCAAAACATTTAATCATATAGGGTGCGTTCACATCCCGATCTCAGGTGTATGATGAAAATAGTTTCATGTTCTATACAATATTTATGGCAAGATTCCACTCACACATATATATCCCCACCTAAACACCAAACCCCTATACAAACGTGAACCCCCAACACTCACATGCAGACGACTAACGTACGTTTTAATTTCTAAATTACAAGATACATGAAAGCTTATGCACTTCTCACCAATTTCGTATATAGTTGCATTCATATCACCGGTATCACAGACGCAAAGACCACTTAATAAATACAGAAGACATACCACCATCATGGTGCCAAAATGCAAAAACAAAATGGTTATTTCATATGGAACAGACAAATTCAAAAACGTCGGCAGCAATAATTGATTTGAAATAGCGAGTATCTATATAATTTCTACTACAACGTTTATGGTGACCGCTCTATCATTGTTTTGGTTGGTGCTTTCAACTATCAGCAAGGCTATATAATTTGCACTTCTTGCTATGCAATCCTAATTTTATAATTATGCAAAATACAGTATACAGGATGTATCAAAAGGTAGAGTTTGAAAAATACCACTAGATTATAAAATATTAGGTATTTGGTAAATGCTTTAGTTGTAGCTGACTCAATTAACACTTTTCCTGATGTCCTCTCACAACTGTAAAAACTCTGACGTGTAACCATTAATAAGGACTCAGTGGCTATTAATTTTTGTGAGTCGTGTAAAATTGCAGTTGCGTGAAGTCAATTAAAATAACGTGCAAAATCAAAGTTTCACCACTTTCATTTTAGTAATTGACAAAACGCCTTACTAAATTTTTTGCTTTGATGCATGCGCAAAGTAGAATGGCCCCTATGATCTCCTGATCATAGCCCTCTATAGTTACTTCTTGTGGGGCTACCTGAAAGCAAAGGTTTTTACAAGTACTCATGCAGACCTTGATGAACTCCAGCGACACATGTATACACAACAAGTTGACATCCCAAGGCAGGACAGACCCTCGTAAGACGTGGTGTGAATGTCATGTTGAGGACAGCTGATATCTGCATAGGGCCTACATAAGAATGGTGGTCATGCACTGGTGGTCATGTGTCAATTGACTTTGCGCAACTGCATTTTTACTCGGCTCACAAAAATAGCCACCGAGTCCTTATTAATGGTCACACACCAGTGTAATGATTTTACAGTTGTGGGAAGACAAGATGTTTATTCATCTATCAACTTTGCCTTTATGACCAAATAACTTGTACTTTTTTAATCTAGTGGCATTTTGCAAACTGTATACTTTATTTTGATACACCCTGTATACAGGCATCGTTCGATACGGTAGACTGCCCAATCTAATTAACAACGTACTTGACACTCTGCACCTGCACAGTGCATTGTTTGTGGTTGACTTTCCTGCAGAATATAGCTAATAAATTATATAATACATATCTTTCCTACGGGAATGTTACATAAAACTGTATATTTTCATATAGGGCCTACCAGTCCAGATTAAGGTACATGAGGTATTGTTGGTTGAAGCAACCAAAAACTCGATTTTCATTATCTAAATCAATATATTATTGAAAAATAACACTTTGATGTTTTGCAAAAGTGTATTCTACAAATCATAAACTTGCTTGATTTATTGTTGCTAATGAGTTGTGTACGTTTTATAAAAGTGTTGTTTCAGCCCTCTTTACAACATAACTCAAGAACCACATGACCTACAAAAGTATGTCTGTGATATTTGAATTCTACTACACACACGCTATGAAATGATCAATGCATTTTTGCCAAAGCTCACTACCATTCGCAAGATGCTGTGAACTACCAAATCGCAACAGTTTAAAATAGTTGCTATAACCTTAAACAAACTTAGGTGTGGACGTTTCGATAAACTACCCCGGGAAACTACCAGTTATCTTTCTCAGTGCTAAATGTTGATGTAATGAGCATTGAACAGCTGACAGCTGTTGGTGATCGCTACTTGGCAACGGATTTGCCAGACGATTATCATTAAGGCCATGCGTTTTGAACTCGCCATGGACCTATAGAGTTGCGTACCCTAATGTTCACATTTTACGCCTTGCGAGCTTCAAATTAGCATAACACAGTAACTAATACCCTAATCCATACAACGTATTCATTTTCTGAAAGGAAATAATATGCAATTTAAACATAGGGGGTAATGTGAAGTATCTCAAACTGAATATCAGCTTAATATTTATTTTTGGATCGCTATGGTAAAAAATCATGTTACATCATTATTTCTAAACCGAACAGATTCAAATTGAACAAATCTGAATTTTATTACCATTTTGTAATTTTATCGATTGAAATTTAAATCCATAAGATTGACTTTTTGAATCGTAGCAAGGATAAATCTTGGATAATCCAAGGCTAATATCCAAATTAAGATTAAAAATTTAATCTAATGGATTTGAACTTCAATTTATTAGGCATAAAAAAAAAAATAATAATCTAATTCAGATTCGTTATTGAAGAGATTCATCAGGAATTCAAGTTTTCATACTAAATTTCCATGAAAAACTCACTTGTTTTCCATACAGTGGTGGCGATCCAATATGTTGCCCTTCTCAATGGTGAATGCCAAATGACGCGATCCTTTGTTCAGTGGCGTAGCCAGGATTTCGGAACCGGAGTGGCACAACTTGTAAATGTACCGACGGATATATTTTTTGCCGACAGTAGTTGTGATTTGTTGACCATGGTTTGAAAAAGTGAAGAGCAAAAAAAAAACCCAACATACAAACACAAAAATTATTTATGTAAAATTCAATTTCATTCACAATTTTTCATCATTTTTTGACAATTATCCCCTTTTTTTCTGTCACTCTGGGTAACAAATAGTCTATTGTTAACCTTTTTTTTTCTTCAAAAAGAGCTTCCGTCTACCGACGGCCTTATATGAACCGACGGCCATGCATGACGAGCGGGGGCATCAGCCCCTGCCCCCCCCCATGGGATTGAGCTTCCCGCGAAACTACTGAATAATTCGACGGATCTTAAACCGTGTCTGGTATACCTTAATTAATAGTAATATGCAAATGAGTGCCAACGTCATCTAGCATGGATATAATTATTATTACATTAGGCCTATATCTTAACAACTTTTTATAGCAAAGATTCTTGAAGATTCTTTCTGTTATTGGGAGCCAATAAAAGATTCACAAGGAGTAAGGGAACAAACCAAAAGATCGATGACGTCCTATAAACGTAACTAGTTTCGTTTCTCAGCCGACCCCCTCCCTCCCTGCCAGAAACGTAATAATGAAATGTTGATAATTTCGACATAATAATAATAATAATAACACATACTTCAGACCGATGTTTTTGTACAAACGTAATCGAGTATTTTTACCCCCTCCCCCCTAAACGAAACTAGTTTCGTTTATAGGACGTCATCGATCTTTTGGTTTGTTCCCTAATAGAATGATGGCGATGTAAGCATTGATATTTTGCCTGATATCAGCAGTAGGTGCATTGTTAAATAACCTGATATCGCAGGAGTATTATTATAGATGGGCATTGATAAACTACCTGGTATCAGCAGTATATATAGGACATTGATAAACATTTGGTAGGGCCTATCAGCAGTTACAGTGGCGGGGGGGGGGGGGGCAGCGACCATGATTGGGTAGGGGCACCGGGTCTGACGGGGGGGGGCACAAGCCGTTCTTTGGCAATTTTCCTATGGGATTTTTTAAAATTTCAGATCGATTGGGTGCCACGTCCCCCCCCCGTGCCCCTATGACGCTAAGCCACTGAGCAGTTAGATATAGGGCATTGATAATCTACCTGATATCAGCAGTAGATGGGCATGGATAAATTACCTGATATCAATCTAGTAGAGCGGTATGATCAACTATATACCCGATATCAGCAGTAGATATATGGCATTGATAAACTACCTGATATCAGCAGTAGATATAGGGCAATGATGAACTACCATATAGGCCTATCAGTTAACAACAGTAGATATAGGGCATTAATGAACAACCTGATATCAGCTGTAGATATAGGCCAGCAGTAAATATAGGGCATTGATAAACTACCTGTTATCAGCAGTAGATATAGGGCATTGATAAATTATATGATATCAGCAGTAAATGGGCATTGATAAATTACATGATATTATCAGTAGTAGATTGACATTGATGAACTACCTGATATCAGCAGTAGATATAGGGCACTGATTGATAAACTACCTGATATCAGCAGTAGATATAGGGCATTGATAAACTACATGATATCAGCAGATAAATTACATGATAGTAGTATAGATGGGCATTGATAAACTACCTGATATCATTAGTAGATGAACTACCTGATATCAGCAGTATATATAGGAAAATGATGAACTATCCTATATCAGCAGTTAGATATATAGGGCACTGATTGATAAACTACCTGATATCAGCAGTAGATATAGGGCATTGGTGAACTACCTTAAATCAGCATCAGTAGATATGGGGCATTGATAAACTACCTGATATCAGCAGTAGATATATGGCATTGATAAACTATATACCTGATATCAGCAGTAGATGGGCATTGATAAATTACAGTCACGATATCAGTAGATGGGCATTGTTAAACTACCTGATATAAGTAGTAGATATTGGCATTGATGAACTACCTGATAAAAATTTTTTTTTTAATAAATGATGAACTATATCAGCAGTAGATATATTAGGGCACTGATTGATAAACTACTTGGTATCAGCAGTAGGTATAGGGCATTGATGAACTATACCTGATATCAGCAGTAGATTTAGGGCATTGATAATTTTATTATGATGAACTAACTTAAATCAGCAGTATGGAGCATTGATGAACTACCTTATCAGCAGTAGATATGGGGCACTGGTTGATAAACTATCTGATATCAGCAGCAGATATAGGGCATTGGTGAACTATACTATATATAAATCAGTAGTAGATTTAGGGCATTGCTGAACTACCTTGTAGCAGTTTTAGATATATAGGGCTTTGATAAACTACCTGATATCAGCAGTATTATATGGGGCATTGATAAACTACCCGATATCAGCAGTAGATATAGGACATAGGTAATGGGTATGACAAGGGGTCTTTGGACATATTGGGTGAAAGCCAAAAAGAAGCATCGAACATTGAATTTCTAGTCGTAATTTCTAAATGGCTTTGTTATTTCAAAATAAGTAACAAAATCAGTGATAGGTGAAATAGAAGTTCAAACTGACAAATAAGGGCTTTTGAGTGATAGATTCGATAAGGGGCCTATGGGTGACAGAACATGTGTTTGGAAAAACAATATGGGGTCTTTGGGTGACATCGATCCTGAAAAGGGGGTCTACACGTAACCTCCAAATTGGGAGTGCCCCCGCGGGTTAGCGCATTCCTCGCCGTCGGACGTCTCAACATCGGACGTCATCACAACATCTTCAATCATATGCCTGACGAAGTTCGATGCTTTCTGCATAACTTGGGACACAGAACCCTTTTTACATGGGTGTACACGTTTTCCAAATATGTGGGAAAAGACAAGTCTTTATAATATATTTCTCAAATCCCGGAATGCGTTTTTTTTTATCTTATCCGCACCAATAAAAACTCAGTCAAAATAAGCTTAAGAAGAAATGAAATGCTCGGAGACTTGGGGGACCATTCAATATTTACGCAAGGGGTGGGAGAATTAGGGGGAAATCCGAATTTGTATGGGTAGTTTTGAGAGGAATTTGAATTTTTTTACTTGAACCATGTGGGGTAATGTTAAGTTTTAAATTGAGAAAAATGAAAACAAGTGGTTAATCTGAAAATTTTGAGCGCACGCGAGGAGTGAACGCGAATTTTCTTGTCGACCTTTTTGTCAAAACTCCCTGCATTCTTAAACACATACACTGTTAGAAATGTTCCGTAAATTTTACGGGAAAATACCTTGCCGTTCTATTGCCAACCTTTTCCCGTAAAATACCATAAAATTAGCATAGGCCTATTTACGATAAATTGCCGTAATATACGGTATGCGGTATAATGTACGGCAGAAAGCCCGTAATTTTGCGGTAAAATACCTGGTAGTTCTATTGCCAACGTTTTCCCGTTAAAATTACAGTGAAAATAGTAAAATTACAATAAATTATATGAAGTAGTCTTTAAACACAATCTGTAAAGACAAATACGGCTATTTCCTATTTGAAAAATGTGGACGATGCAACACATTACAAAATAATCAATTTTTATACGTTATAACATGCCTATTTGTAGAGAAATAGTAATTCAGTTTACGGTGAATTACGTACAATTTTACGGTTTGTGCCGTAGAAAACGGTGATTTCTAAGAGTGTAGGCCTATTTGTAATAGGTCTAACAAAAGGTTTTGAGACATAGGCCTATAACTTTTATAGAGCCTTATGAAAAATGTTAACCCCTGATTTTGTTTTGGCCTAGGTCTATATCAAACGCATAAAATAGGGCCTGGTGTAAAGCAATATTTAGGTACACTAGCGGGACACCCGCGCTACGCGCGGGTCCCCGCTAGATGAGTAAATGGGAGCGTTCACTAAAACAGGAGGAATTACTGAACAGGTAGAATCATTGAAAAGGTAAATTTTATTTATCTGAACCTGACCATCTTTAAGCCTACGTTTCCATTTTAACTTCTTTCTTTCTTTTTAGTTTTTTCTACATGGGCCAATTTTGTTCCATTTAAAAAAAAAATTCTGCTGCTAAGCTTCCTATTTTCCGTTACCATGTTTTTTTATTTATTCAACCCCGTTCCCGTTATTTTCTAAATCTGTCCTTTCTTACATTTCCATTTTAGCTTCTATTTTATTTGCTGCATAGCTTGTGATTTCCCGTTTTCATGTTATTTATTTAATTCTGTCCTCAGTTTAATAGCTTTTTTTTTAAACTTTATTATAGCTTTTTTTCCCCTTACATTTCCTGAAGAGTTTCTTTCTTTCCTTCTTTAGCCTATTTTATTCCCGGTTTCATTTTGTGACTTAGTATAACCCACATACTCGTACAGCCTGTTTGCCTCATTTTGTTTTCTTTTTTATTTATAGTAGGCCTACCTCTTCATGTTGTTTGTACTTTTTAACACACATCTGTTTCCCGTATTTATTACGCTACGGTCGTTCACCCGTAATATCATTCATTACGTGACTCTGCGTCGTTTACGCGTGCCATGGCGTAGTGCTGCGTTACCCGCGCGGAATCGCTGCGCTACGCGAGCGGTTTGGCATTAGATACGCCCGTGCGACGCGCAGGCCTAGCTTAGTAACTGACTCCTCTTTTTGTTTACCTTGGATAGCAACGGGCCACATTTTCACTGATTTTGAGGCCAATTCTTGACCGTTTTCAACCAAATAAAGTTTAAACACGTCCCCGTATATTCATCGATCTCCCGTATGAATTTGGCGACATTTGGATCGAAACTGACGGAGCCTTTATAGGCATACATAGATACATAGATATTAAAAAATATAGACACAGATATTAATACATTTCACAACACTTCAGGTGAATAAATTAAATAGATACATAGATAGGGGCCTACATAGATAGATAGATACAACATTTCCCTATTTATAGTAAGACTAGCGGGATACCCACGCTTCGCGAGGGTCCCCTCTAGATGAGTAAATGGGAGCGTTCACTATAACAGGAAAAATTACTGAACAGGTAGAATCATTGAAAAGGTACATTTTTATTTATCTAAATCTGTCTCTTCTAACATTTTCTTTTTTAGTTTCCTCTGCTTAGCTTGTGATTTTCCGTTTCCATGTTATTTATTTATTTAACCCAGTTCCCATTATTTTCTAAATCTGTTCTTTCTTACATTTCCCTTTTAGCATCTTTTTTTATTTGGTGCTTGTGATTTCCCGTTTCCATGTTTTTTTATTTAAGTCTGTTCTCATTATTTGAGCTTCTTTTTTTCTTACATTTCCTGAATAGTTTCTTTCCTTCCTTGTTTCGTTCCCGTTTCATTTAGTTACTTTAACCCGTTGGTCTAATTACTCGTACCTTTTTGTCCTCATTTTAATTTAATTTTTCTTTATAGTACCGCTTCATCCCGTGACCCGTCCATGTACCTTTTTGTCCTTTATTATTTTTCCTTCTTTCCCTATTATCATGTCCACTGGTCTCTGGCTCGCAAATCGTGTGGCTCTGCGCCGTTTACGCGCGCATTGGCGTAATGCGCATTACGCACGCGACGCCGACGCGCTGCCGGCCAGCTGCAGTGACGCGTAGGCCGGTAACCGATTTTCATAACAAAAACCCCGTTTTTACCCATATTTTCACTGTTTGTGCAGCCAATTCTTGACCGTTTTCAACCAAATAAAGTTTAAACACGTCCCCGTATATTCCTCGATCTCCCGTATGAATTTGGCGACATTTGGATCGAAACTGACGGAGCCTTTATATGCATACATGCATACATAGATAGATACATAGATACATACAACATTTCCCTGTTTATAGTAAGACTAGCGGGACACCCGCGCTTCGCGCGGGTCCCCGCTAGATGAGTAAATGGGAGCGTTCACTATAACAGGATTAATTACTGAACAGGTAGAATCATTGAAAAGGTACATTTTATTTATCTAAATCTGTCTCGTCTTTCATTTTCTTTGTTAGTTTCTGCTGCTTAGCTTGTGATTTTCCGTTTCCATGTTATTTATTATAACCCCGTTCCCATTATTTTCTAAATCTGTTCTTTCTTACATTTCCCTTTAGCTTCTTTGTTTATTTGCTGCTTGTGATTTCCCGTTTCCATGTTTTTTAAATTTAATTCTGTTCTCATTATTTTAGCTTCTTTTTTTTTACATTTCCTGATTAGTTTCTTTCCTTCTTTGTTTCGTTCCCGTTTCATTTAGTTACTTTAACCCGTTGGCCTATTAGGCCCTACTCGTACTTTTTTGTCCTCATTTTAATTTTATTTTTCTTTATAGTACCGCTTCATTTTGTTTATACATGTACAACACACATCTTTTTCCCGTATTTATTATGTCCTCTCATAGCGTGTCTGCGGGTGTGTTCACCCGTTATCACCCGTCCATGTACCTTTTTGTCCTTTATTTTTCCTTCTTTCCGCATTATCATGTCCACTGTCTCTGGCTCGCAAGTCGCGTGGCTCTGCGCTGTTACGCGCGAATTGGCGTACAATGTAGTGCACATTACGCACGCGGCGCCGACGCCGACGCGCTGCCGGCCAGCTGCAGTGACGCGTAGGCTGCCAACCGATTTTCATAACAAAAACCCCGTTTTTACCCATATTTTCACTGTTTTTGCAACCAATTCTTGACCGTTTTCAACCAAATAAAGTTTAAACACGTTCCCGTATATTCATCGATCTCCCGTATGAATTTGGCGACATTTGGATCGAAACTGACGGAGCTTTTCCGTTCACACACCCACAACATTCCCCTATTTATAGTAAGATGGTGAAAAGTAGGCCAAGTCATATATGATATCTTGCATTGGCGCCACACAGTCAACCCCTGATGTGTGCGATTACGCAAACTGCAGCTTTTGCGTTGCGCGTAAAATACGCACACAACGCGTACAAGATGTGTACGCGTTGTTACTACGATACCAGCTACTGGGTCAGATGGTCAACACAAACCATTTCGCTGTGAGATCTTTATTGTTACAGCAGCACTTGCAAAGAAAGTTTTTGGAATTATTAATTTGTCAATATTTATCGAATTTCGGATACAAAAATTATCACAATGGGTTGCGAGTTCAGCAAACTGAAAAGAGAAAAAAAGACTGATGCAAAGTGGACGAAACGGTTGCGATTCTGGACTTACTGCACCAAAGAAACAACAGTAGTGCCGATCCGATTAGAGCCACCTCGGATAATGAAAGAAATTGTGTTCAAGGTATGTAGACGACACTTTCGTTATTATAGTTATACTTAAAATATTTTGATTCATTATGAGGTTTTTAGCCACGATTGTTAGCTCTTAACAAATGTTTAAGGTCACTTTTCATTATTTCAAACGTTTTCTTTACTACAA
This sequence comes from Amphiura filiformis, assembly GCF_039555335.1. NCBI lineage: Eukaryota > Metazoa > Echinodermata > Ophiuroidea > Amphilepidida > Amphiuridae > Amphiura > Amphiura filiformis. The sequence continues at coordinate 19,886,424 of NC_092646.1, forward strand.
TTTAATTGCCGATTTTCATGAAACTATAGGTAGGGTAGGCCCATATAGTATTTTTTTAGGCCTACCCAGAGAAGATGAGAAGAAATCTCATCTTCTCTGGCCTACCTAATAGCCAAAAGGATAACTCATTTTTTTTCGTAGAAAACAATAACAGTGTTCGTCACACTTTGGGGTAGGGTGGTAATGCATTAATAGTTTGTTTAAGTCCGGGCGGACACACGCTTGGGTCCTGATGAACCAGTCCAAGCTCAGTCATGCAAATGCTCAAGTCAAGCCAAGCTTAAAAACTTATAAGCATGCTACATAGTTTTTATAAAGAGAAAAGAAGAAAAGGAATTGAAGAAAAAGAGCGTTTTCGTACTGTTTTCCTAAACCTTTTTAGAGCGTTTTATTAAAAAGGCGCCCCATGAATGTGTGCTAAAACCGCTTGCCCCCCTCTCGGCTTGTCAAAATTGCTCCCCCCCTTTCGGCTCGCCAACCCCCCCCATTTTACCCTCCCCAATTATTGGCTTTATTTGCTTTATTTCAGTTTGTTTGTTTGTTTGTTTAAACGGTCGCTCTGTTTGCATATTTGTTTTTATTGGATAACAACCAAAAGGTTAACATTTGGGAGGAAACATAATCTAAGGTTAGACTTGGTATTGGTGGTCGAAGCAGCCAAAAATCGATTTTCTTTATCTATAAATCATTATTCAAAAATAGTACTTTGATGTTTAGCAAAAGTTCATTCTACAAATCATATACGGTACTTTGAAAACTTGCTTGATTTTTTGTTGTTAATGATTTATGTACGTATTGTTGTTGTTTCAACCCTTTATACAATATAGCTCAAGAACCACAGGACCTGCAAAAATATAATATCTGTAATATTTAAATTCTTCTACACGCTCGCTATAAAATGATCAACCATTTTCAAAAATATATATCATTAACAGGATGTTGAACCGTCAACACCCGAACCCATCGACATTGCCCCACCAAATGTCCTGGTCTTGGAATCGGAGAAGAAGGCAAAATCAAAGGTAAGTCAATAACCAATTTATGTGTGTCATTGGATAACGTTTGTGCCAAACAAGAGGGGAACTTTGAACTTATTTTTGCTCCATTTTCTTACGTGCTCTTATATTTTTTTTTCGGAATACATTGTACACTCTTAGAAGAAAAAAAGCGTGCAACTTAGAACCTTTTTTGGTCCTGTATGCAGAATCATAAGAAGTGATAAGGTTCTAAAGAACCTAAAAAGTACTACAAATAACCTTACAGATTTAAATAGGCCTATAGGAATGTTCTAATTCATTAATTCAGGGACTAATCACTACTAAGCTAAGAAAAGTAAAATAAAGTGTTAAGCCTTTTTGGTATTGAAAAATCATTTTCTTGGATAGAGGTTTTTTTCTGTTCTACTTAGAACCCTTTGTTAATGGTTCCTCAAAGGTTCTTCAAGCTTAAAGCTTTAAACCTAAATGGAATTGAGTAAGGCGTATATTCGAGTTATACGCGTGCAACCTATGGACAAAACGTGTATAGGACACTCAAGAAAAATGCTTCATTATAATTGAACAAAAAGCTACAAAACAAACCAAGTAGTTCTTCTTTGCCTCTACAGAACCGTTTTCATGTCTAAAACACAATGATTTTTAAGCGTTTCTAGAACCCAGTTTGGTTCTTTGTGGTTAACCATTTGAAGAACCGTTTTATGTTGTAATTAAAGCCATTTAGGGGAGAGGCTCTATTATATGCGCCGCTAGAGAAATGCTTAAATAATGTGAACAAAAAACTATAATGGTCTTCATTCATGTCATTGCTCATTGAACAGGCAGTTTTAGATCAACCCTCAACATCAGCGGCTATTTTGGCTGATCTTCGATCTAGCGGTATCATCGTGGATTCTGCAACTCCCTCAGGGTGTTCCTTTGAAGTACCGGTGACAGATGCTCCAGCAGTCACACGGAAACCCCCGGCTAGGTTGGCAAAGTTGATCAAGGCACCAAAGGCTAGAAAAACTAAGGAGCAGAAGAAAGAAGAGTTAATGGTCAAATTGAGGAAAGCGGAGAAGCGGAAAGAGGTAATGAATGAAAATTGCAACTAACAAAGCGTGGCATCAAAAGGATTTCTTTGAAAAACAGCCCGGGAAAACAGCCCGTTTGCGGAAAGACACTTTTCACATAGGGGCCTATACCTCACTCTTATAATGTTTTTGCAATTGCTAGAAAAAAGTCACAATGTTAAATGTGATGCAGCACATCAAAAGTGGGGACTTTGCGGCAAAATGAGTTTCAAAATATAGATTAAATTTGAAAAACGTAAGAGGAATTATAAGAATTTGGGATCCTTTTTCACTTATAAAACATGAATGCCTTGATCAATTTTAACAAATGAAGTGTAATTTTAAACCTTACAAAATGCTTTCAAAGAAGTAATATTGAACTCAAAATTGATTTCACCTGCAAAGTCTTTGATGTGCTGCATCACAACATGATGATCACAAATGCAATTTACGAAATATGCTGTTGGAAGGGCCGTGTTCCTAAGTTCAGCGAGGTGCTATTTATTTTTAAAGACGAAAATAATTATAGAGTCATCTTCCTCAGATCATATCTCCCTTCCCTTTTCTCTCTCCCCTTCCTTATCCAAAATTGTGTTTCTGTTTTCATTATAATTAGGATCTGGAAAACAAGTTCCATCAGCGCATGCGTGAGCATAACCTCCGACGAGAGACAAACAAGACTGTGGTTTACTCCAACGAAGACTGGTCCAAGTGTAGCCTTGAAGCGAAGATATTGGCCAAGGAAGCAGTGGCTGCTACCCTAAAACAGGAATTGCTTCAAGAAAGACTGGACAAGATGAAGCAAAGAGAAGAACGACGCAGCAAGGTCAGTGAATGATTTGTGATATTTTTGTCAACTGAAATTCTCTTCTCTTTATCTTAAGATTTCAATATTTATTTTCTCCCTCCATTCTTTTCCTAACTCTTCTAATAATCTTCATTTTGGCTAAAATAATCTGAAATTGAACATTTTTCGCGCGCTGCGAGCTCAAGTGTCAATGTAAAGCCGGAACCAAATATTCTTGCCCCCCCCTTATTTAATTTTAATGCTTCCGCCGCCACTGGTTCTCATACCTCTTTCCCTCGCCCGCGCACTCTCCTCTGCGATCTTTCGAATTTCCTTCATTCTTTCTCCCTTTCTCCCCACTCACCTTGTCATTCGTTTCCTTTATAGATTCTTTATCATACCTAACCAAAGTAACCTGGGGATTCTTACATACGGTGAGATACCGCTCGAATGGGTAGGGTTTTCGCTTCGCGAGAGAAATCCTTAGACATTATTTTCACATCCCGGTTGAAAAAAACACAACAACAAAAAAGCAAAAACAAACAAACAAACAAGTACCACACCGTTCTCTAATTCCAGCTTGTACATGTATATTTGTAAACTTCTTTTTCCGCATACTGAAAACGATATACTTTCATAATCTTTCCAGGTTATTCAGAAAAAGCGGAGTAACCGCATTCATTCATTGAAAGCCAAGATCTCACGTCAGAACAAAGTGGCTCCATTGATCATCTGTGAACCAGCGCCGACAATGGCTCAACCAACAAAACCTGGCACACCTACATCAGGGCCCGACAACTCATCTGGCGCTAAAGCGTTTAGTGCCGCCGCTGCTCCAGCTTCTGCTCCAGCTCCTAAAGATTACAGGGATTGGGACAGCATGTTTGGTCCCCTTACCAACTGAAAGAGTGGCATGGGGTGGGGTGGAATGATGCGGAATAAGATGGGAGGGGAGGGTGTGGTAAAATGTCTCCTTATACATGTACTACAGGAGCTGTAACTTTTGAATGGAATTGGATTTTATACCGCGAGTTTTTTTAGATTGTCATCGAAATCATGAGCCAAATTAGCCTCATGCCGGTATCATAGTTCACTAACCTACATTCAGAAATCGAAGGGTCACAGAACCGTGTCCTGGTTAATGAGCATGTTTAATTGGTACGGTGCTGCTTACATTTTAGTCGCGTTTTCGATTCAAACATCTAACCCAAAATGCCTATTTACTGGGTCGGCCGCTAGAAATAGGGAACTTTTAATAATACCTGATCAATCCGTTTTCCATCATAGTGGCAAAAGCGGGGACAACGTATGGATGGCCGATAACATCAAAATACGCCTAAGATTATACGCCTAACCTTGGACGTCCAAAATGCATCTTGGATATCCAAGAATTTCGCTGTACACTTTTTTTCAACGAATCACATGGCTATAGAAATCACAAACAGCCAACCATCTTAAGCGTTTCAATTCTTGACCAATGAAATCTTAAACGCCTAAGATTTTAAACACCTAAAATTTTCTTGTACGTTCAAGATTGACCATTTACCATAACTTAGGGATGGACGATATCGCCCAGTATACATGTGAGAGCTCCATCACATCTTGACCATTTTTTAGCCTCTTCTCTGCAGGCCTACCTAATATACAATTTAAATAAATATATAAGAAAATAGATAAATAGATAAAATAATAGATAAATAGATAACTATATAATAGATAATAGATAAAAAGATAATAGATAAATAAATAAATAAATAAATAAATAAATAAATAAATAAATAAATAAGATAAATAAATAGATAAATGGATAGATAAATAGATAAGGTAAATAGATAAATATACAGATAAATAGGAAAACAGATAATTATATAAATAAATTAATGAAATGCTCCAAGTTGCAAGGCTTTTTTAGTCAATGTTGGGCGTCCTCAAAATCGTAGGTGTCTAAACTCTTAGGCATTTAAGATTTCATTGGCCAATTATTGAATACGCTTAAGATGATTGGTTGATCGTGATTCCTGGCTCTATGATTCGTCGATTTAAGTCTACCGCGAATTTCTTGGACTTCCAAGATTGCATCTTGGACGTCTAAAGTTAGGTTATAATGTTAGGCATGTTTTGCTGCTATCGGTCTTCCATAACAGCACCCTTGGATTTTGTTCAGCACTGTTGAAAAATTATCAGTGAGGCTTACAGGGCTTACATAACTATGATAACGGGGTTTGCGAATTGTGTACACATTTTGCATTAATTAATTCTGAAAGCAATAGCTTTATCACACCTAAATTTTGTTATAATCAAACTATTTATTATATTGTTATTTTTAACCTTGATTCAGATTACTGATGCCATATCGATGGAGTAAAACTCGTGAATTTATTTGACACAAAATGAATTCAGATGGTTGGTTGCATCATGTGTTTTTATGTATAATTACTATATTTTATAAGAGTGTCTTTTAATATTGTTGTAACTTAAATGTATATTGCAGGGCCCCGGTTAGAACAGCTTTAAGCTGATTCGGGTATACCCTGGGTAAAGATAATAAATAATAATAATAAATCTTGCTATGATTTTAGTTGTCATGATATCGATAATATATATGTACCAAATACTATGGGTACACTATTATTCTTAATATACAGACTTGACATTTAATATGGAATATTTGTTCGCAAAATTCCAAGACTGGTCTGGAAGGGGTCTGCATAAATCGCACGGGGTAAATATTAATTGGGGTGTGTCGGGAGATGGTGTAAATTAATTGTTTGACAGAAAATGTGCTTTCCATTAGTTTACATAATGGCGCTCATAATGTACTGAATTAGCCTAAAATGGCGGATTTAAGGATACTGAATTTGATCTTTGTGCGGGTAAAATATCTGAATTTGAGGAACATTATTCTGATATTATCAAATTTATTGAGGTTTGAGGTGATATTTACTGAACCTAAATACAATAAGCGTTCGTCAGAACTGAAATGCACTTGTAATCTACCAGTTTTGAAAGTGGGAGGAGCTTTTAAAAATATGGCTCTGAAAAGTAGTTACGCACTCAGAAATTTTGAATGGTTACCTGGGGCCAAATGTTATAAACTTACTGTACACAAGGAAACAGCGTGAGTTCATTGGACAACCAACAATCCGCGCAGTTGTTTTGTACTGTAATTTTATAACATTTGACCTCAGGGGGGCCATTCAAACTTTTTGAGTACGTAAAACCTTTATGAGCCATATTTTAAGTTCCTCCCTTGTTAAAAAATTGGTACATTGCAAGTGTATTTCAGCTGTGACGAATGCCAATTGCTGACGAAGTTTACGAAATACCACTTCAAACCCCTATAAATTTGATAATAACAGAACAGTGTTGCATAAAGTCTGATATTGTGTCCCCACAAAGCTCAAATTCAGCCTCTCTAAATCCGCCATTTTAGGCAAATTCGCTACATTATGAGCACCATAATGTAAACTCATGGAAAGCACATTTTATATCAAACAATTATTTTACACCGTCTCCCGACACACCCCAATTAAATTTAGCCCGTGCGGTTTATGCAAACCCCTTCCAGTCCAGTCTTGGAATTTTGCGAAAAAATATTCCATATTAAATGTCAAGTCTGTATATCACAAACTTTAAAAGAAATCGCTTTTATCATGTAAAAAATTATGCTGATTAAAAAAATAAAACCATTGTCATAAATGTGTTGTTGTTGTTTTATGTGAGGCTGAAATCAGGACGATAACGCTGGCTTTGGTTTGGGAGGGAGGCAGGGTTGGATCTTAACTTTTTGGGGCACTAGCAAGTCGGGCGCGTGTAACTCTAAAACTTTACACGCCCGCCCGACAGAAATTTTACAAGCCCGATATTTTTCCGTAAATAATGTTACAATAAATGCGAACTTGACGATAGCCTAGTAAGTTTAATACACGTAGCATTTCAGTGTTATACTGAAGGTACCCGGTACCCTATGGTGCAAACGTAGACCAAAAAATTGTATTAGCGTATTAGCACATTGCAATTTTGCTACCCTTTTTTTTTTCAATTTTTCATGTTTTTGACACCCTAAACACGAGACGCCCGTATCGTGCCCATACCCACGAAAAACTGCCCTTTTTACGCGTTTTTATTATCGCGGATGATGTAGGGCCAAACAGCATACACTTTAACACTTCATAAACACTTGCTTGTACAGTGAAGGTATAGGGTGTTAATTTATAAACACCAAAACACGTTTAGAAATATGAAGATGTTTATGTCTTTTAACACAAGATAGTGTTTAAAATATTTCTTTTCTTTTCTTTTCTTTTCTTTTCTTTTCTTTTCTTTTCTTTTCTTTTCTTTTCTTTTCTTTTCTTTTCTTTTCTTTTCTTTTCTTTTCTTTTCTTTTCTTTTCTTTTCTTTTCTTTTCTTTTCTTTTCTTTTCTTTTCTTTTCTTTTCTTTTCTTTTCTTTTCTTTTCTTTTCTTTTCTTTTCTTTTCTTTTTTGTCTTTGTTTTGTTTTATGTTTTTGTTTTGTTTTTTGTTTTTGTTTTGTTTGTTTTTTGTTTCGTTCGTATTTTTACATCATTATATATTTCAAACGTGGTTGTATGGCCCTCTTACTCCCATATTATATATTGTGATAACTGTTATTGAATTGAATTTGATTTAGGCCATTTTTCATTTCAATTCAGTGAAGTGAATCGAAATGTTGTTTTTTTTAAATTTGAATTCAATTAAATTCATTTCAATTCATTGTTTTTATTCTTTCATTTCGATTCAATGCATTGAATCGAATGTTCATTAATACGAATGCTGTGAATTGGAATTGAATTCAAATGCTATGAATTGGAATTGAAATTGGTTAGCAGTAAGTTTTATGCATTGAATTGGAATTGAATCAAAATGATTTAAAGTAGAGAAGAATTGAATTGAAATTGCATCAAAATGATTTTATAAACCGGTAATAAAAAAGTGAATCTGAATTGAATTGAAATTAATTTTCTGAATCGAAATAACACTAGTGAGAACTCAATACCAGTGGTTGAAATCTAAGATGTAATTAATGAAGGCCTACAATGCATTATGGAGGACGAATTGCTTTGATCAAAGCATGAAAATTAATGAACAAAGACGAATTATATTTGTGCAAGTACTGTCCATGCAGCAGGTGAGACGATTTCAATGCGCTCTAGGACGAAATCAAATGAACATTGTATGAATCTTTTTGATCAAAATATGAATTTATTTGACCAAAGACGAAATTTAAGTTTACAAATAGACACTTCCAAATTTTAGGGACGAATTCAAACTTAACGGGATATTAAATATAACGCAAAATGTATTAAATTAACTGAGAAAACCTATACTATGAAATGCGTCTCTCAATGATCAACACAACTTGACACAACTTAACCAACTCTGTTTGTTTTATAGGTGTGATGCTTACTACGGTAGTTCGGTATACATAGGCCTACCCATAAGTGATAATCTGGAAACCCGTCATTCGCTTCTTCCAAGCCCTGCCCTGTTACCACATTTAGAGAAACCGAAATTAGTATCTGGACGTGGATATAGGACGTTACTAAAGTAATGAAATCAATCGCGAGAAACGTGAACGCAAAAACGGTTATAGGCCTTACCACAACGGGGTCAGTCCATATCAAAACAGATTGAGTGTACACCCACCCTCTTGGATTTTGCTCTCCTTTGGCTCAGGGGTACCTTTCATGGATCCCTAGGTGAGGTCACAAGAAAAAATTCAATTTCCATTTCGTTTGCGAATGGCGGGCAATCAAAGTTTGGCGACCTCGACCAAAATTGGGAATTTAAGGGGTCCAAATGACAAAGTACTCTCTTTGAGGGGCACTTTCTTCTTAATTGAATCAGTTGTGATCCTCTTTTTGAATGGGGTCACTCACTGGCTGTGTCTGAAATACCTAATGCCAAAAAAGATAGATTTCGGAATTTCGTTGGGATTTCAGAGGGGGTCAAAATCAGCACTTCGTACTGTTCAATCAAATTATCTTGATTTTGAAGGACCCATGACAATGTCACAGTGCACTTATAGGTCCTAATTATGTTCAGAATGGATTAACCATATGCCAATGTCTATGAGCAATTCAAAAAAGAGAAATTTCTAGACCCTACAGAATTTTAGGCCACCCCTAAAGTGGTTCAGCCACAAATGGCGCTTAAAATCGGCAAATTTTGACACCTAATAACTTTAGGTGTACACCAGATATGAATTTCTAGTCTTTTGCATCTGAAAGAATGTAGTTTAATGTTACTAGGAACATAAGATTTGTTTTGTATTTTTGTGTTTTAGTATTAAGTTGACGCTTTCAAAATAGTCATTTTTGCCTAACATACCATGCATACAGGATACGGTACAAAATGCCAATTTTAGTATATTTTTTTATATTTTTGATCACTTTATAGCCATTTGTATTATTTATCCTGATATTTCAAGTTGCTCTTGAGTCAAGTAATAAGAAAAAACTACTTTCTAATCCTCTGTATGGATTTTTAAGGGGGTCAAAAATGCACTTCCTGACAACGATGCACATGCAAAGTACAGGTTATGGGGTCACATTTTCAGAATGCTCCCAATTATGTCAAGTAATATATCAAATTACTCGTATGGTCATGAGGATTCCAAAATGTATAGTTTGTTATGTGTCAGACCTTTCAGGAGGGCGCTATGACGATAAATGTTCATAGGTCAATGGTCTTTTTGAATTCTGACCAAATGAACAACGTCTGATTTTTGTAATTTTGGTGTCTAATTATATGTTTCTTTCTTGAGAAATACAACTAAGCAAATTAAAAAACTATACAAGGAACCTATGACCTCTTTTGCAATATGTCTGCCAAAAGCGTCCATATTGTAATAAGGAGGTCATTGGTTCCTTGTACAGTTTTTAAGTTGCGTAGTTGTATTTCTCATGCAAGAAAACATAATTAGACACCAAAATCGGACGTTGTTAACTATGTAATAACAGGATAAATAAGACAATGATCAAAAATAGAAAAAAGGGTATGTTGAAATTGACATTTTGTACCCATAACCTGTACATTATTAGTCAAAAATTGGGATTTTTGGGACCATCAACTTAGTATCAAAACACAAAAAATACAAAACAAATCTTATGTTCCTAATAACATTAGACTATATTCTTTCAGATGCAAAAGACTAGAAATTCATATCTGGTGTACACCTAAAGTTATTAGGTGTCAAAATTTGCCGATTTTAAGCGCCATTTGTGGCTGAACCACTTTAGGGGGCCTAAAATTCTGTAGGGGGTCTAGAAATTTCTCTTTTTTTGAATTGTTCATAGACATTGGCACATGGTTAATCCATTCTGAACATAATTAGGACCTATAAGTGCACTGTGACATTATCATGGGTCCTTCAAAATCAAAGATAATTTGATTGAACAGTACGAAGCGCTGATTTTGACCCCCCCTGAAATCCCAACGAAATTCCGAAATCAATCTTTTTTGGCATTAGGCATTTCAGACACAGCCAGTGAGTGACCACATTCAAAAAGAGGGTCACAACTGATTTAATTAAGAAGAAAATGCCTCTCAAAGAGAGCGCTTTGTCATTTGGACACCTTAAATTCCCAATTTTGGTCAAGGTCGCCAAACTTAGATGGCCCGCCATTCGAAACGAAATTGAATTTGAATTTTTTTTGTGACCTCACCTAGGGGTCCATGAAAGGTATCCCTGAGCCAAAGGAGAGCAAAATCCAAGAGGGTGGGTGTACACTCAATCTGTTTTGATATGGACTGACCCAACGGATAATTTTTATGTGAACCATTCTGGAGGATTCCGGAAATAGTCATGTTCTGCTGAAATAGGCCTATATGCACGTGTTTGGTGTGTGCACGTGTTCGGTATTGAAATATGTGTTGAAAATAAGGCCTATCATAAATTGGTCCGATGAGATGCACCTGTCAGTCACACTGTAATGCTTTTCCGATGCGCGAACTATAATACTCCGCGCACACTCCCGTTGATACTCCGCGATAGTGCAACGCGTGAACGCGATAGCGCGCGGACGGACGGACGGACGGACGGACACGCCGTTATTAGTATCAAGATAACGTTTTTAAAATGTTTTCACGACCTTTATATAACCCGACATTTAAATGTTATTAAAACGTTTTGTAAACAACATTTTAAGAACATTCCTGTGTTCACCGGGTGCAAATATTTTAACATAATGTTATTTAAGTGTTGACAAAATATTTGGCCAAAAATGTTTGCAAAAAATAGTTTACAATGACATTACGAAAACATTTTAAAAATATTGTTGCAGTGTGTTTTCATACAAAACGCTTTAAACGTTTTCATGACCTGTATATAACCCGACATTTTAATGGTTGGTTGGTTGGTTGGTTGGTTGGTTGGTTGGTTGGTTGGTTGGTTGGTTGGTTGGTTGGTTGGTTGGTTGGTTGGTTGGTTGGTTGGTTGGTTGGTTGGTTGGTTGGTTGGTTGGTTGGTTGGTTGGTTGGTTGGTTGGTTGGTTGGTTGGTTGGTTGGTTGGTTGGTTGGTTGGTTGGTTGGTTGGTTGGTTGGTTGGTTGGTTGGTTGGTTGGTTGGTTGGTTGGTTGGTTGGTTGGTTGCTTGCTTGCTTGCTTGCTTGCTTGCTTGCTTGCTTGCTTGGTTGCTTGCTTGCTTGCTTTATTTATTGATTTTATCAAATATTTTGGATATATCAAGAAAGATTGAGAGCAAGAGAGGAGAAAATATTGTTGTAAATATCTAAAAGAGCAAGATGTGTGGAATACTGCTTGCAAAAGCCATTGTCTGGAATAGAATATGAGAGTGGAAGAGAAAGTCAAATATTAGCCTAAATAATTTATATTCAAGAATTACATTCTGTCCTTGCTTCACTGATTATAGTTTTAGGAACAATAGCACGCAATGACCATGACGTTCATTATACACATAACCTTAGCCTGTTCAAATTTGCATAAATAGTGACAAAAGTTTGAAAGATTTTTTCTCAGTTCTGTTAATACCTGATGAATCATCTTCTAATCACCGTTGGTGTCACCAATGATTTGCTTTTCCAACTTTTGTATTAAGTTTTAAAAATTGGCCTCCAGAACGCTTCAAACTTGTGTCCGTATTCACCTCTCTGTCCTGTTCTGTCCTTGTTTGACGGTCATTGGTTTTAGGAACAAAAACAAGAAAGACCAGTGAGATATTACCCTGACGTCCATTATGCCGGAACTTTCAGACATGAAACTGACGATTTGTGAAAAAGAGGAAAATGCTTTTTAAAAAAGAGGAAAATGGCGAATATTCATGCTACAAAAGCTTAAATTTGTCTGAAAATAACAAATAATGCGTGGATTTCAGGAATGAAAAAAGAGGAAATCAGCTAAAAAGAGGAAAAGTTTCATGTCTGAACTTTATTTAGGCAATTCCGCATGAGAGAGAGAGCATAATACCAAACGGTGAAAATTGTTAACATTTCCCAAAACACTGGTACACTAATATTTGGTATCAAATGAAAGAGTATCGCAATTATCGTTAATTTGAAGGGTATTGCTGTTATGTTGCAATACCGTAAAGGTTCGCCTAATGGCGCTATGGGCTCTCTTGATAAGTGGAATTCTAGGCACAACCTAAAAGGTGTATACGACCTTGCGGTCAATGGTTATACTCACTCCACTTGAGTGAATGCCGCTATAGCCTGCTGCGCGCTGTAGTCCATACAAGACCAACGCAATATAAAATTGAGAGTTTTGGTCAAATTTTGAGTTCAAAGCGCATGGCCAATTTTCAAAGCGCACGCTAACGACTATAATATCTGTTCAACACGTATTTTCAAGTGTATGAGACCACATCTGGTTTCTTGAGAAAAATTCATTCACGGGAGATATTCATCATTTTCTAACTCAGTATCCAAAGATTTTCGTCTGATATCAAAATCGTGCATAGCAATTCACGTGTATCGATCCCGTGTATTCATTTTAATGTCACTGCTGCACCAAATAATTATTAGCCAGGCGATGTCGGTGTGCTACATGTCTTGACAGATCTGTTTCGTAAAGGCCGTTAGGCCCTCACTCTTCAGAAGACTCGATGTATAATGATGACAAAATTAATATACACTAGTCAGACATGCTAGTGGCAATAATGTTACACTCAGCAAATTTCACTTAAGAGATTACACTTAAAAGATTACATGAAATGTCTATTGATCACGAGGTGTCACTCATACTTTTGAGTGGATTTGATAAATGTCAATTGATTGGTCCTGTGAGACAGACAAATTAAACATGTCTAATAATAGTACAGTACTTGATTTAAAACAACAGTCACAAGACTTACTATTTGCAGAGCTGTGGCAGCTTGCGACCTGCATCTATATACAGGTCTTCTTTAGCCACTGAAGATATAATTGGTGATTATTTGTCATGTCTGAAATAAATTATGCCGGCTTTGTTTAGAAGAAAAGTACTTCATTATTAAACATGTCTAATAATATAATTGGTGATTATATGTCATGTCTGAAATTACATAGTAAGTGTTTCTTTCTATGGCGGCAAGTACTTGTAAGTTCATTCCTTTTGTTCAAAGAAGTAATGTCTGGTTTATGAATAATTAATTAAGAAGAATTAATATTGCGAACATACTTAACTTTATTAATGTTAAGGGTTGGGGTATGAACGTTTGGACAGTATTTATTTTGGGACATTAGAGCACATCAGACATATCGAATTGCATTCTGAATACGAAGAATGTCATTCTGATATCAAATAATTTTGATTTTTTGAAATTCGCAATTTAATACACATTATATGGCAAATCATTAAAAATTGATATTTTTGATATTTAACAGTAGGCCTACTTGAAGTAAACTTTATAAATCTGATGATTTATACTTAAAGTGTATGTAGGTGGGATGAAAAGCCGACGATCAATTGAAAATTTTGACCTTTCGTATTGAAGATATGGATTTTTTCCCAAAACACAAAAAAAATTAGGTCTTTAGGGGAAAAAATCCATATCTTCAATATGAAAGGTCAAAATTTTCAATTGACCGTCGGCTTTTCCTTCCTGCTACATACACTTTAAGAATATATCATTAGATTTATATAATTTACTTCGAGGACTGTTATATATCCAAAATTTGAAAAATATCAATTTTTAATAATTTGTCATAAAATTTGTATTATATCGTGAATGTAAAAAAATGAAAATTATTTGATATCATAAAGACATTCTTCGTACTCAGAATCCAATTCGATATGTCTGACGTGCTCTCATGTCCCACAAAAAATACTGTCGAAACGCTGATTCCAGATCCCTTAAAATAATCTGATATTAAAAAATGGACATTTATCCAGGTATATTTCAGAGGTTTCTCCGTTACCATTTTTGTGTGATATCGTTACCGTGACCAGTTTTGAAAAACGATGGAATATGGAGTATCCATGAAATAATTATTACATTAATTTCAGTCATTTCATTTCATTTTATTAAAAAAAGCATCGTGGCCCTTAGGCCAAATTGAGCAATTTTGTACATTAAAAGACATCAAAATATATATTACAAATTGAGCAATTTTGTACATTAAAAGACATCAAAATATTACAAATACAAAATATATAAACTACAAATTTAAATTCAAATAATGCAAGATAAAAGATGAAAAATATTGCACAATATTACACAATAAAGAGCAGTATCATCCAGAGGATATTGTGTTATAGATTTCTTAGAAATTCTATTAAAGTTGAGGTTGGTCTTAAGGGGGTACTACACCCCTGTGGTCAATTTGTGACTATTTTTGCATTTTTCTCAAAAAATAATAACACACTGGTAACAAAAGTTATGTATATTATTGGGGCAAGAAATCCAATTACTACACTGAAATTTCAGTGACTCAAGACAAGCGGTCCAGTAGATATGATAGAAAATGAGGTACATCCTAGCGGTACCTTATTTCTGATCATAAATAACGAACCGCTTGTCTTGGGTCACTGAAATTCCAGTGTAGTAATTGGATTTCTTGCCCCAATAATATACATAACTTTTGTTACCACTGTGTTATTAGTTTTTGAAAAAAATGCAAAAATAGACACAAATTTATCGAGGGGTGTAGTACCCCCTTAACCCTGGAATTATGGAAACTTCCGGGCCGCATAACTGCTAAATTGTTGGTCTAAAACATATAAAAGAATACATTATTTAGAATGGCAAAGACTTGATAAATTCATCTGTCAGGTCAAATTTAGGCCAAAATGCTCATTTTTGGCCCAAAATCTCAAACAAAGTCTGGGTTTTTGGCCCACTTCTTTTTCGTTAAACGTAAAAAAAATCTCTAGGAGCCATTTTTTTTATTTTGACCAACTTTGAGAAATTTTCATCAAAAATGGTCAAACAATGCTTAATTTAAAAAAAAAACCATAAAAAAGCCTGATTTTCGCCCAATTTTCAAATATTTTTGGTGAAGTTGGTCAAAATTAAAAAAAAAAAAATCTAGTTTTTAAAAAGAAAAAAAGAAAACATTTTGGCCCAAGAATTTTTTTACGTTTAACAATGTTTAACGAAAAAGAAGTGGACCAAAAACCGTTTTGGGGGATTTTGAGCCAAAAATTAGCATTTTGGACCAAATTGATCTCACAGATGAATTTATCAAATTTTTGCCATTCTAAATATGTATACTTTTTACTTTAGACCAACAATTTAGCAGTTATGAGGTCCGAATTAAAGCATTGGACCAAGTCACTTATGATCAAGCCGTCAGACCCGACGGCGAAAGCTAAAGTAGTGAGTTACTTTTTCATTGGATTTGCCTAGTAAAATGTTTTTATTTAATCTACAATCCTACAAATGCATTACTGATACTATAATGAACTTGAGTTACACTCCACGTCGATACTATACATAATACAAGGGTAACCCCATGACAGGGCTGTCAACTCTCACGCATTGGCCGTGGGTCTCACGCATTCGGTCACTTTCTCACGGTCTCACGCCAAGGTAGTAAAATCTCACGCCTAGGTAATAAATCTCACGCAAAGAGCTGAAAAATTAGTAAAATCTCACGCATCGTCATGAATAATTCGCTGTTCCTAAAGCCCCCCCCCCCCGCTTTTCACATTTTCGAGCGCCGTGGCTCAAGTAATCATGGTTCAAAATGAACATTGAGTCGGCAAATCCCGGTACGCGTCTGTCTCACGCCATACAAGTTGACAGCCCTGCCCCATGATATTGTAACGGGAACGTCGGGAAGTTCAATGCCAGTTCGTTAAATTTATTATAAATTAATCATGATACAAATAAGGTCAACAAAATTCAAGTAATACCATATTTTAGATCATGTATTTCTTCCGGAAATAGATGTTTACAACTTTGCTCAAATAATTCACTTCTTTGAAGGTAGAGCCTTTGTCTGGTAGCATGCATGAATGGGAATTAAACCAGTCATAAACCTTTTGTGTAAAAGGACGTAATTATTTCTTTCATGTCTGTTTATACCAGTTTGAGGTTCTACTGAAACTACATTATAAAAAGTTTCTTGGCCTCATTTGTGTGTCCGCATCCCTCTTGTTTTTATATAATCATGGACTGTAGAAACAAAATAGCTACAGTCCATGCTTTAATTGACATGTTCGGCACTTCACGCATTAGCCGACTTTGCGGATATGTATTTAATAATGCTGTTGCAGTTATTTTTCATTGTATATTTTTGCTTAATTGTATTTTGTATCTGAAGTGGCACAATTTGTATTTTAGCCACCTTATGTATTTGTGCTAGTTGCAAGGTTTAAGCCAGGGTTAAATACCTTCTATTGCCAGAACCTAATATATTTATGCATCACCTACATGCATGCATTACATTAACTCATAATAACTTCTCTACATCAGCTCAAATGCTATTTTAAACTGAGCATGTACATTATACATATCATGATATAGCTTGGCTTGCTTTGAGTGTTTTATATTCTATTGTGACAGTGTGGTGTTTTCGTCTGTGCATGGAGTTACCAGTGACATTCACGCATAAAGCGGTGCACCTGAAACAAGAGGTGGGAAGTCCAGAATTGATTGATTGATTGATTGATATGGCGGAACCATTCAAGGGGTGAATAGCTTCTATGTTCCACAACAATGGAGTAACAAAGACTATTGTTAATATAGTAACCCGATTTAGGGCAATTTAAACGGATAAGTTATGTCAAGGGCCGGGGTCAAGGGGGTACTACACTACACCCCTCGATAAATTTGTGTCTATATTTGCATTTTTCTAAAAAACTAATAACACAGTGGTAACAAGTTATTGGGGCAAAGAATCCAATTACTACACTGGAATTTCAGTGACCCAATACAAGCGGTTCGTTATTTATGATAAGAAATAAGGTACCGCTAGGATGTACCTCATTTCCTATCATATCTACTGAACCGCTTGTCTAGAGTCACTGAAATTTACAGTGTAGTAATTGAATTCCTTGCCCCAATAATATACATAACTTTTGTTACCAGTGTGTTATTATTTTGTGAGAAAAATGCAAAAATAATCACAAATTTGGCACAGGGGTTTAGTACCCCCTTAATGTGTGTTAAAATTTGTTCATCCTATCAACCAATCTATTTCGTTCAACATTGTATAGGATATTAAAATAACAATGCTTTAACTCTGAGATATCTTCAGTTTCTAGCAAAAGCACATGAATTCAAACATAGTAAAAGACTCTCTGCAAGCACGTTTCATGAGCAGAAATATATTTTAATTTGATTATTAGTAGATAGCACTACTATCAAAATTCTATTCTAAAAATATCAATCTATGTCGTTCAAGAGACTAAAATAACAAAACGCTTTAAATTTGATTCATCTTCAGAATATAGCAAAAGCAAATGAATTCAATACCTTGCAGTCCTAACATTCAGTTTAACTTGATCTTCAGTAGATAGCATTACCGGAGACAAAAATTACACCATCTATTTAATTTTAGCTATTTTCAGTAGATAGTAAAAACACCATATCACATTTACGCCACAATCCCTTTTATTTTTTCTCTGAAAAGCAAAGATGCAAGCTTAATATGGGCGAAAATGTTAAAAGTGGTCCAACTTGTTTAGTTTTTGGACTTTTTTGGGTTTTTTGTTTGGATGATTTTAGTTGAGCATAGCGTTTGAGCTCGGCCTAGTAAAGAAACGAAAGTAAAGTTTTTTTCTGTTAGCCAAGATGTTACTGATCCACTGCATATAACATTGTTGTCATGATCTCTTTTTCTCTCTAAACAGCGAAATTATCATTGCATAATTTTTATTGTTAGAACAGTCTGTACAATCTTCTGACTACTACAGCCTAGTATCACATGTACTCATGGTACTGGCGTACGTACGTATAGATGCTGCTGATCGTGTTTTCTTCACAAAACATCCACAAAATGCTTCTTTGAAAGCGTCCCGATAAAACGAACTGATCAGGTTGTATACAAACGGATTGAGAGAGGAATTCAGGTACAACATGCCTCGCCCGAACATCAGCATAATCTCTTTGGTTTCCTTTGATTTATAGAACTCTTTCCCGAAGATCTCCGATATAATGTTGTTCAGAGTATGTGTTCGGATCCAAACTTGACAAATGAAGAATAGAGTACCATTGATAACCAGCATACGAGCTACTTGAGTGCGTACTCGAGCGGCTTGAACCTGCAACTGCTTTTGTGCTTCGTTTTCCTCTCCGTCTATATTCTTGAACATTTCGCGATGGCCAAGACTGTACAGGATTCTAGCGAACATGTACCCATTCCAAATCAATGCAATAAAGAATGGAATAATCTCCGTCAAGTCGCTTAAAATAATCACTTTTTCGCTGATTGCGACACAAAATTCATTTTTTTGAGGCCATCCAATGAAATCAGGAACTTGAGGCCAGATTATGCAAGTCCGCCTGAGTTTACCGAATTTGAGCGTGCGAATGGTGCTCAAAATGCACGCAATGATCCATGTGATGCCTATGAGCTTCTTCGTGCGACCTTTGCTCGCAATTGCACGATGTTGCAACGGGTAACAAATACCATAGTACCGTTCAAGAGTCACTAAGCTCACAAGTCCAAGAGAAGCGTAGTACATTGCATATGCTATACCAAAAGATAGGGAACAACCGATGAAAGTGTCATACGGTACGTCATATCGAACTGGGGAATCGTAAAAGGCGTAAAGATACGTACATATTGATGTTACAATAAAACCAACATCAGCAAAGGCTAAGTTTGCCAAGTAATAATTAGTTATGGTATGCAGTCGTCGTATTTTTGCCACTGTGTATAAGAAGGCACCGTTCCCAAGAGTACCGATGATAATAACTATTGGCAAGACGATGGTAAAGATTCGAACCTCAGTGGTGGAGTACATCCAAGTGTACGCATGCCGAACCAGTCTGGTCAGGTTGGAGTGAAATCGGGGCGGATCATCACATCCTTCTGGAAATGTCGTTAAGTATTCCATATTGTGCAAGTTCTGAGATATGTTATGAGAGAAAAATAGATTACGCTTCTCTCGCATAAACACTTGTTGCTATAAGTGGTAGGACTGACCTTTGAAGCTCTTTGATGACCAAATTATAAGAGCTATTGATTACCCCGATTCATTTTACGGTAGAAACTACCAGTCGCTAACGACTTGCGAACCGATAAAAAGGACTGTTTTTGAAAGGAAATGAGAAACGATCCACCTGATTGGTCAAAAATCAAACGCACTTAGCTATCACTGACATTTAACCCAGACGTATAATAACTTTAATATATTATTACAATAGCTGCCCTGTGTTACATTTGTCTGGTATATTTTAACATTAAAGTTTAAATGACATTTAACGATTGGAATGGATATGTTTGTAACTCTTGCTTTAATATTTTCTAACTATTTTCAGCATCATTTTGCCCCCTCCCCCTAAAATTCTCCAATGCAAAGTTTGAAAATGGGTGTCACGGGGGGGGCACTCCAACTTTGGAGGTGACGCGTATGTAGGGCTGTTAAGACCCCCTTTTCAGCGTCGCTGTCACCCAAAGACCCCTTTTTTTTTACGAACGCTTGCTCTGTCACCCGAAGACCCCCTATTTTTCCATTTGATCTGTCACCCAAAGACCCTTACAAGTTCAATTTGAACAGCAACTATTTCATTTATCACTGATTTTGTTACTTATTTTGAAAAAACAATGAAATTTGAAGCCAGAAATTCGATTTTCAAGGTTTATGTGGCGCTGTTTCGGCTCTCACCCAAAGATTCCATTAAAAAAAAAGATCATGCTCTCACCAATGACCCCATATTTTTTACTAGTTTTGCTCTCACCGAATGCCAAAAATCATGCTCTCACCCAATGACCCCATATTTTTTACATTTTGCTCTCACCGAGTGCCCCTTAGTGACGATATACAAATATATTTACCCGTTGATCCTAGAATTCCTGGTAATATTTCATGTGCTATTTTCAGAATTAACTGGCAAATGTACAGGATCCGGAAGTATATCGATCAAGACACCTGTGCCAATATTGTCAGAGCCATGATTTTATCCCGCCTGGACTACTGTAATGTTTTGTTCAACAATATTGCGCATGAGGATATTGATCGATTACAACGGCTCCAGAATAAATGTGCCCGCTTCTAGTCTTCTTGTCGCCGAGACGCACTTCCATCAGTCCCCTGTTGAAAGAACTCCATTGGCGTCGTATAAAGGAACGCATTACTTTCAAAACTCTGCTATATACAAGTCACTGAATGGGCTGTGTGCCGGTATATCGATGAGTGCCTTACTGTTAAACGTCATGAGGGCTCAGTCACCACACGTTCGGACCACGGTCTTAATCTTCGTGTACCAAGGACGAACAAGGGTGCCGGGGACAGGGCCTTTTCAGTGGTTGCTCCCGTTGCTCCTTACAAATGGAACTCAATCCCCCTAAATATCCGCAGTGCCCAAACTGTCACCGGGTTCAAATCCCTTCTCAAAACATACCTTTTCTCATGATGTTGCTTTTGTTTGTTTTGTTTTGTTTTCTGTGTTTCTGCGCTTTGTATCCTCTGGCATTAGGCGCATTATAAATGCCGTGTTACTTACTAACTTACTTACTTAGTGCGAAAGTGCCAGCCCTACACCTATATCCATTTCATATTGAAGTGCCCCGGGGGGGGGGGGTTGTCATTGGCTTTAGCTCCTTTTGTAACAAACAATCAATTTCTCCTTCATACGTTGGAGGTTAAAGAGATTTGCAATTATTTTGATAAAGATAACCACAACAATTGATAACTATTCTAGTGGCCCAATGCTATTAGATTGGCAATGTTGCTGCTACTTTGTAGTACTATCTTCAAATGAATTTTACACAAAGCAGCCTTTGGAGTTAGCGCCTTTTGAAACCAAACTCGTCATATTCCGCATGAATTACTCAGTTTTAAAAGCACCAAGGCCTACTTATCATCGATATCGTTCAAGAATTAATCGTCAAAAGTTTTGTTCACACAGTCGGATATAAGTGAGTTATTACCGGTAATAAGCGATTTATAACCGGTATTAGTGACTTAACACCGGTATTAAGAGGCTTAAATCCGACTGTGTGAACACTACTAAAATAGCTTACACAATAACGGTATTTTGTGCAGTGATGCGTAGGATAACAATATTTTAAGGCGGGTCGGAGGGGAGAGAGCATGTCGCAGTGTTTGCACTCACATGTTGAGACAAATAAAGCTGACACACACGCAGAATGACATGGGTTCTAAAGTCTGCACAAAAAGTGACGCAGCTGTTATAAATACGCCTATGGTTTAAAAAACTAGTAATTATTTTCACAATATTTCAACATAGAAAGAAGGATGCTTTATTTACGCGCATTTTGGTACCCCATTTGTCCATTGTCGTTCAATATTAACAACACAATAGTGCTTTTAAGGGGGTACTACACCCTGTGGTAAATTTGTGACTATTTTTGCATTTTCTCAAAAAACTAATAACACAGTGGTAACAAAAGTTATGTATATTATTGGGGCAAGGAATCCAATTACTACACTGAAATTTCAGTGACTCAAGACAAGCGGTTCAGTATATATGATAGGAAATGAGGTACATCGTAGCGGTACCTTATTTCTTATCATAAATAACGAACCGCGTGTCTTGAGTCACTGAAATTCCAGTGTAGTAATTGGATTCCTTGCCCCAATAATATAAATAACTTTTGTTACCACTGTGTTATTAGTTTTTGAGAAAAATGCAAAAGTAGACACAAATTTATCGAGGGGTGTATACCCCCTTAAAGAAAAATGCCCGAATTTAAATGTTGCAATTTATAGCAATCAATGGTTATTACGCAAACGTTGTGGCACGTAAAACCCATTATTATCTTCCATGTTGATTTCAAATCAAATACAAATTGTGTAAGAGGTAGGAACCTATAATCCCATAACGAGTGACTATCCAAATATTATTAATATGTTAAGGGCTGGGGTATGAACGTTTGGACAGTATTTATTTTGGGACATTAGAGCACATCAGACATATCGAATTGCATTCTGAATACGAAGAATGTCATTCTGATATCAAATAATTTTTGAAATTCTCAATTTAATACACATTTTATGGCAAATCATTAAAAATTGATATTTTTGATATTTAACAGTACTTGAAGTAAACTTTATAAATCTGATGATTTATACTTAAAGTGTATGTAAGTGGGATGAAAAGCCGACGATCAAATAAAAAGTTGTACATTTCGTATTGAAGATAAAGATTTTTTTTCAAAAAAAAACAAAAAAAATTAGGTCTTTTTGGAAAAAAATCCATATCTTCAATATGAAAGGTCAAAATTTTCAATTGACCGTCGGCTTTTCCTCCCTGCTACATACACTTTAAGAATATGTCATTAGATTTATATGATTTACTTCGAGGACTGTTATATATCAAAATTTGAAAAATATCAAATTTTTATAATTTGTCATAAAATTTGTATTATATTGTGATTTTCAAAAATGAAAATTATTTGATATCAGAAAGACATGCTTCGTATTCAGAATGCAATTCGATAGGTCTGAGGTGCTCTCATGTCCCACAAAAAATACTGTCGAAACGCAATAAACGCTCATTTTAGATCCCTTAAATGTCTGTGTAAATTCGTCTGCGTCATATATCTACTAACCATGTTACACTAACTCGTCGTCGTAAATCAACCTACAGGGAACACAATTTACATTAGCTCCAACTTTTAAATTTGGGTATTTGTCTTTAAAAACACTGCTGTGATGTTTATATTACTGAAAATGGACGAATGGGGTATCAAAATGCGCGTAAATAAATCGTCCTTCTTTCTATGTTGAAATATTGTGAACACAATTATTAGTTCTGAAGATATAGGCGTATTTATAACAGCTGCGTTACTTTTTGTGCAGTCTTTATAACTAAGGCTTGATATGGATGCAGTATTTTCAACACATGTGCATGATCTTTCTCAGATGGGTGAAACGCCCTAAAACATTCGTTTTGATGTATTATTGGCCTTAACTCAAGAACTGCAGGACTGATGGAAATACAAGTGTGATTATTGGCCGCCTTGGCTCATTTCCTATAAAATCAATCTGTCCCAAAAAAGAGGCCCCTCATTGCGCAATCTTTTTCTCCTATTTCAACAAAAAAGTTGATGAAGTATATGTTGGTATATAAAGAAGCCTTTACCCGTTAGCCTTAATAAACCGAAACAATTATTTCAATCGGCTCATAACTTAAGATATGCCCGTTTAAAGAAATGTATCCGTTTTTCACTCTATCCACGGAGGTTTGGCTACTTACATATACCATGTATATGACTAACAAAAGTTCATCTGTGAGGTCCAATTTGGACCAAAATGCTCATTTTTGGCCCCAAATCCCAAAAAAACGGTTTTTTGGCCCACTTTTTTTTCGTGCAACGTAAAAAAAAAAAAATTCTTGGGCCAAAATTTTTTATTAATTTTTAAAAACTAGATAAAAATATCTAAGAGCCGTTTTTTCATTTTTTTTTTCAATTTTGACCAACTTCACCAAAAATATTTGAAATTTGGACGAAAATCGGGCTTTTTATGATTTTTTGAAAATTCAGCATTTTTGACCATTTTGGTGCAAATTTCTCGAAGTTGGTCGAAATTCAAAAAAATGAAAAAACGGCTCCTAAATATTTTTATCTACAATCAACGAAAAAAGTCTTGAAACGCTTGCGTGTAAATAACGGAAAACTGTCACCCCCTCTCCCCCGTGCAATGTTGAGAAATACCACAGTCTTCAGCGGTTTCCCAATGTGTTCCAACATTGATTGATGGGGAGAGGGAAGGGTAAATCATTGTTGTAGATGTCATGCTTGTTCCCAGGCAAAATATACGTCATTTCCATGATCATATGAAATTCTGCACGGAATTTCGACAGAGTGTACCAAGCGTTCCAAGGACTTTTTTCGTAGATTGTCTCTGCCGAATGCAAAATATTTCATCTAAATTTCGTTTTTGTCTCATAACTCAAAAATGGAATGTCGTATGAGCTTCTCATTGCACACGATTTGAGAGTGGATTATATGCTTTGGAATCATAACAAAATTGTTGATAAAGAAATTGGTTTCTTTAGGAAGTGGTCACTGGAATCACCCCTATGCTAAAATACACACATTTCGCAATTATAGCTCTAAACTGCTCTAAAATGTCGTTTTTGTCCCATAACTCAAAAACAGAATGTTGTATGATCTTCATATTTCACAGGATTTGGAGGTAGACCATGTACTTAGGAATCATAATACAATTGTTGATAAAGAAATTGGTTGGTTCAGGGAGTGGACACTGAAACACCCCATACCCTAACATACACGCATTTAATGAAATTTTTATGCTATATCTCAAAACCGAGAAATCGTATCGCGGCTCTAAGGTGCATGATTCCGAGTTGTTTAATTTATTTTTGAAATTAATATTTAAAGTTCACCTTCATAGCACTTGTCAGATAGGTGAACGAACGTTACAAAACAGAAAAATGAGTTTTAATTAAATATTAAAACCGCATGTACGTTAAGATTGTAAGGAAGTCAATAATAAACTACGACTATCTTCAGTAGATAGCATTGACTTGTTGTTGACATGATGTAACAACTATCTTCAGCAGATTTGTGCTTCACATGTTTGTGTATGGTGTGTGTATAATGTGGGGGTGTGTGCGTGCGAGGTGTTGGGCGTGGGATGTATGTGAGGTAGGGCGGAGGGAGTTTGTAGGACTATTATAAGATCACATTTAAATCGGAAAGTATTTCATTTGGGGCTTTTGGGAAAGAAAGAAAGAAATAATTTAATTAATTAATCAAACATAGAGAAAGAAAGGAAGAAAGAAAGACAGAAAAATTAATCAAAATGTATACTTCATGTATTTATAATAAACAAATATTTTCACCGGGTTCACCGTCACAAATGATAAATGAAACAGAAAAAGTAATACCGCCTGGGAATCGAACCCAGGACCTCATGTTTACAAGACCTATGCCTTAACCACTCGGCCACGTGAGCTTCGTGATTAAGCTGCTTGCAATTTGAACATATAAGCGGTCACTTCAACCTTTTTCCACGTTCATGTTTTTATTTATGTCAAATGTCTTTCGTTCATTCATTCATTCATTCATTCATTCATTCATTCATTCATTCATTCATTTTTCTTTCCTTCTTTCTTTCTTTTTTTTCTTTCTTTCTTCTTTCTTTCTTTCTTTCTTTCTTTCTTTCTTTCTTTCTTTCTTTCTTTCTTTCTTTCTTTCTTTCTTTCTTTCTTTCTTTCTTTCTTTATTGATTTATTTATTTATAATACAAAAAAAAAAAAAAAAGAAGCATTGAAAATAATGAATGCATAATTTAGCGATGATTCACGCAATTCAAACACGAATAGTCAAAGGGTGTAAAGTAAACCCATAATGGTAATCTGTAATGGTAAACTGCTGCATTGAATAGCGTGCATACTGAGCAGTTTGCCCTGCATTGATATTAATATATACGTATAGATATTTATTTCAATTCAAAATGGCAAACTGTTAACAAATGTCATAAATGCGATCAATTTGTCATTCCTTTTGTATTCAAACATTCTCAATTGCTGTAGCCAAGGTAAACGAACGTCAGGCTCCATGAGATACGGCCTAAAAACCATAAAATGTGGATTTTGGACCATTTTGTCATTATGGTAAACTGATCCACTTTGCCATTTGCACTATGCAGCTTTACACTTTCCCCGATACCTGACTACTATAAAAGACCAAAACTGATTACTTCGATTGCGAAATGGCAGCGTGGCGCAACGGCTTAGTCCTTCGACTGGTAATCTTTTGACTATTCATTGATGCGAATGGTTCGAGTCCCCGTGGTGGTCGATTTTTTTTCTTTAAGTGTATTCAATTGTTGTTTTCTTTTTTCTTTTTTTTTCTCACCGCAAAAGCGTATCTTATTATAAATAATATTCAGAAATGAGTTGTTTCAAATTGTTACATCACAATCTTTCTGATTCGTTCGGATAAGCCTATACTCAGCAAACGCAAGTTTTACAGAAAACATTTACATGTTGGATTATATTATAAAGGGTACAGAACGTTTTAATAAAATTCAAAAACATTTTGGAAAACATGCTGCAAAACATTGTAATATTTTTAAACCTATATTTGTAGTGTTTTTGAATTATGAGACAAACACGAGATTTTAGTAATAATTACGAAATGTGTGTAATTTAGCATAGGAGGTGTTTTCAGTGACCATTCCTAAATAATCCAACATCTTTATCAACAATTTTATTGTGATTCAAAGGGATATTATATACTCCCAAATCGTGTGCAATATGACGCTCATACAACATTTTGTTTTTTAAGTTATGGGACAAAAATGACATTTTAGAGCAGTTTAGAGCCATAATTACGAAACGTGTGTTGTTTAGCATAGGGGATGATTTTAGTGACCACTCCCTTAATAAACCAATTTCTTTATTAACAATTTTGTTATGATTTCAAAGCATATAATCCACTCTCAAATCGTGTGCAATATGAAGCTCATACGACATTCCGTTTTTGAGTTATGACACAAAAACGAAATTTAGATGAAATATTTTGCATTCGGTAGAGACAATCAACGAAAAAAGTCTTGAAACGCTTGCGTGTAAATAACGGAAAACTGTCACCCCTCTCCCCGTGCAATGTTGAGAAATACCACAGTCTTCAGCGGTTTCCCAATGTGTTCCAACATTGATTGATGGGGAGAGGGAAGGTAAATCATTGTTGTAGATGTCATGCTTGTTCCCAGGCAAAATATACGTCATTTCCATGATCATATGAAATTCTGCACGGAATTTCGACAGAGTGTACCAAGCGTTCCAAGGACTTTTTTCGTAGATTGTCTCTGCCGAATGCAAAATATTTCATCTAAATTTCGTTTTTGTCTCATAACTCAAAAATGGAATGTCGTATGAGCTTCTCATTGCACACGATTTGAGAGTGGATTATATGCTTTGGAATCATAACAAAATTGTTGATAAAGAAATTGGTTTCTTTAGGAAGTGGTCACTGGAATCACTCCCTATGCTAAAATACACACATTTCGCAATTATAGCTCTAAACTGCTCTAAAATGTCGTTTTTGTCCCATAACTCAAAAACAGAATGTTGTATGATCTTCATATTTCACAGGATTTGGAGGTAGACCATGTACTTAGGAATCATAATACAATTGTTGATAAAGAAATTGGTTGGTTCAGGGAGTGGACACTGAAACACCCCATACCCTAACATACACGCATTTAATGAAATTTTTATGCTATATCTCAAAACCGAGAAATCGTATCGCGGCTCTAAGGTGCATGATTCCGAGTTGTTTAATTTATTTTTGAAATTAATATTTAAAGTTCACCTTCATAGCACTTGTCAGATAGGTGAACGAACGTTACAAAACAGAAAAATGAGTTTTAATTAAATATTAAAACCGCATGTACGTTAAGATTGTAAGGAAGTCAATAATAAACTACGACTATCTTCAGTAGATAGCATTGACTTGTTGTTGACATGATGTAACAACTATCTTCAGCAGATTTGTGCTTCACATGTTTGTGTATGGGGTGTGTGTATAATGTGGGGGTGTGTGCGTGCGAGGTGTTGGGCGTGGGATGTATGTGAGGTAGGGCGGAGGGAGTGTGTAGGACTATTATAAGATCACATTTAAATCGGAAAGTATTTCATTTGGGGCTTTTGGGAAAGAAAGAAAGAAATAATTTAATTAATTAATCAAACATAGAGAAAGAAAGGAAGAAA
This sequence comes from Amphiura filiformis, assembly GCF_039555335.1. Classification (NCBI taxonomy): domain Eukaryota; kingdom Metazoa; phylum Echinodermata; class Ophiuroidea; order Amphilepidida; family Amphiuridae; genus Amphiura; species Amphiura filiformis. Next base: position 19,914,542 of record NC_092646.1, read on the forward strand.
GAAAGACAGAAAAAAAAAATCAAAAATGTATACTTCATGTATTTATAATAAACAAATATTTTCACCGGGTTCACCGTCACAAATGATAAATGAAACAGAAAAAGTAATACCGCCTGGGAATCGAACCCAGGACCTCATGTTTACAAGACCTATGCCTTAACCACTCGGCCACGTGAGCTTCGTGATTAAGCTGCTTGCAATTTGAACATATAAGCGGTCACTTCAACCTTTTTCTACGTTCATGTTTTTATTTATGTCAAATGTCTTTCGTTCATTCATTCATTCATTCATTCATTCATTCATTCATTCATTCATTCATTTTTCTTTCCTTCTTTCTTTCTTTTGTCTTTCTTTCCTTTTTTCTTTCTTTTCTTTCTTTCTTTCTTTCTTTCTTTCTTTCTTTCTTTCTTTCTTTCTTTCTTTCTTTCTTTCTTTCTTTCTTTCTTTATTGATTTATTTATTTATAATACAAAGAAAGAAAAAAAAAGCATTGAAAATAATGAATGCATAATTTAGCGATGATTCACGCAATTCAAACACGAATAGTCAAAGGGTGTAAAGTGTAAACCCATAATGGTAATCTGTAATGGTAAACTGCTGCATTGAATAGCGTGCATACTGAGCAGTTTGCCCTGCATTGATATTAATATATACGTATAGATATTTATTTCAATTCAAAATGGCAAACTGTTAACAAATGTCATAAATGCGATCAATTTGTCATTCCTTTTGTATTCAAACATTCTCAATTGCTGTAGCCAAGGTAAACGAACGTCAGGCTCCATGAGATACGGCCTAAAAACCATAAAATGTGGATTTTGGACCATTTTGTCATTATGGTAAACTGATCCACTTTGCCATTTGCACTATGCAGCTTTACACTTTCCCCGATACCTGACTACTATAAAAGACCAAAACTGATTACTTCGATTGCGAAATGGCAGCGTGGCGCAACGGCTTAGTCCTTCGACTGGTAATCTTTTGACTATTCATTGATGCGAATGGTTCGAGTCCCCGTGGTGGTCGATTTTTTTCTTTAAGTGTATTCAATTGTTGTTTTCTTTTTTTTTTTTTCTCACCGCAAAAGCGTATCTTATTATAAATAATATTCAGAAATGAGTTGTTTCAAATTGTTACATCACAATCTTTCTGATTCGTTCGGATAAGCCTATACTCAGCAAACGCAAGTTTTACAGAAAACATTTACATGTTGGATTATATTATAAAGGGTACAGAACGTTTTAATAAAATTCAAAAACATTTTGGAAAACATGCTGCAAAACATTGTAATATTTTTAAAAACTATATTTGTAGTGTTTTTGAATTATGAGACAAACACGAGATTTTAGTAATAATTACGAAATGTGTGTAATTTAGCATAGGAGGTGTTTTCAGTGACCATTCCCTAAATAATCCAACATCTTTATCAACAATTTTATTGTGATTCAAAGGATATTATATACTCCCAAATCGTGTGCAATATGACGCTCATACAACATTTTGTTTTTAAGTTATGGGACAAAAATGACATTTTAGAGCAGTTTAGAGCCATAATTACGAAACGTGTGTTGTTTAGCATAGGGGATGGTTTCAGTGACCACTCCTAAATAAACCAATTTCTTTATTAACAATTTTGTTATGATTTCAAAGCATATAATCCACTCTCAAATCGTGTGCAATATGAAGCTCATACGACATTCCGTTTTTGAGTTATGACACAAAAACGAAATTTAGATGAAATATTTTGCATTCGGTAGAGACAATCAACGAAAAAAGTCTTGAAACGCTTGCGTGTAAATAACGGAAAACTGTCACCCCCTCTCCCCCGTGCAATGTTGAGAAATACCACAGTCTTCAGCGGTTTCCCAATGTGTTCCAACATTGATTGATGGGGAGAGGGAAGGGTAAATCATTGTTGTAGATGTCATGCTTGTTCCCAGGCAAAATATACGTCATTTCCATGATCATATGAAATTCTGCACGGAATTTCGACAGAGTGTACCAAGCGTTCCAAGGACTTTTTCGTAGATTGTCTCTGCCGAATGCAAAATATTTCATCTAAATTTCGTTTTTGTCTCATAACTCAAAAATGGAATGTCGTATGAGCTTCTCATTGCACACGATTTGAGAGTGGATTATATGCTTTGGAATCATAACAAAATTGTTGATAAAGAAATTGGTTTCTTTAGGAAGTGGTCACTGAATCACCCCCTATGCTAAAATACACACATTTCACAATTATAGCGCTAAACTGCTCTAAAATGTCGTTTTTGTCCCATAACTCAAAAACAGAATGTTGTATGATCTTCATATTTCACAGGATTTGGAGGTAGACCATGTACTTAGGAATCATAATACAATTGTTGATAAAGAAATTGGTTGGTTCAGGGAGTGGACACTGAAACACCCCATACCCTAACATACACGCATTTAATGAAATTTTTATGCTATATCTCAAAACCGAGAAATCGTATCGCGGCTCTAAGGTGCATGATTCCGAGTTGTTTAATTTATTTTTGAAATTAATATTTAAAGTTCACCTTCATAGCACTTGTCAGATAGGTGAACGAACGTTACAAAACAGAAAAATGAGTTTTAATTAAATATTAAAACCGCATGTACGTTAAGATTGTAAGGAAGTCAATAATAAACTACGACTATCTTCAGTAGATAGCATTGACTTGTTGTTGACATGATGTAACAACTATCTTCAGCAGATTTGTGCTTCACATGTTTGTGTATGGGGTGTGTGTATAATGTGGGGGTGTGTGCGTGCGAGGTGTTGGGCGTGGGATGTATGTGAGGTAGGGCGGAGGGAGTTTGTAGGACTATTATAAGATCACATTTAAATCGGAAAGTATTTCATTTGGGGCTTTTGGGAAAGAAAGAAAGAAATAATTTAATTAATTAATCAAACATAGAGAAAGAAAGGAAGAAAGAAAGACAGAAAAAATTAATCAAAATGTATACTTCATGTATTTATAATAAACAAATATTTTCACCGGGTTCACCGTCACAAATGATAAATGAAACAGAAAAAGTAATACCGCCTGGGAATCGAACCCAGGACCTCATGTTTACAAGACCTATGCCTTAACCACTCGGCCACGTGAGCTTCGTGATTAAGCTGCTTGCAATTTGAACATATAAGCGGTCACTTCAACCTTTTTCCACGTTCATGTTTTTATTTATGTCAAATGTCTTTCGTTCATTCATTCATTCATTCATTCATTCATTCATTCATTCATTCATTCATTTTTCTTTCCTTCTTTCTTTCTTTTTTCTTTCTTTCCTTTTTTTCTTTCTTTCTTTCTTTCTTTCTTTCTTTCTTTCTTTCTTTCTTTCTTTCTTTCTTTCTTTCTTTCTTTCTTTCTTTCTTTCTTTCTTTATTGATTTATTTATTTATAATACAAAGAAAGAAAAAAAAAAGCATTGAAAATAATGAATGCATAATTTAGCGATGATTCACGCAATTCAAACACGAATAGTCAAAGGGTGTAAAGTGTAAACCCATAATGGTAATCTGTAATGGTAAACTGCTGCATTGAATAGCGTGCATACTGAGCAGTTTGCCCTGCATTGATATTAATATATACGTATAGATATTTATTTCAATTCAAAATGGCAAACTGTTAACAAATGTCATAAATGCGATCAATTTGTCATTCCTTTTGTATTCAAACATTCTCAATTGCTGTAGCCAAGGTAAACGAACGTCAGGCTCCATGAGATACGGCCTAAAAACCATAAAATGTGGATTTTGGACCATTTTGTCATTATGGTAAACTGATCCACTTTGCCATTTGCACTATGCAGCTTTACACTTTCCCCGATACCTGACTACTATAAAAGACCAAAACTGATTACTTCGATTGCGAAATGGCAGCGTGGCGCAACGGCTTAGTCCTTCGACTGGTAATCTTTTGACTATTCATTGATGCGAATGGTTCGAGTCCCCGTGGTGGTCGATTTTTTTTCTTTAAGTGTATTCAATTGTTGTTTTCTTTTTTTTCTCACCGCAAAAGCGTATCTTATTATAAATAATATTCAGAAATGAGTTGTTTCAAATTGTTACATCACAATCTTTCTGATTCGTTCGGATAAGCCTATACTCAGCAAACGCAAGTTTTACAGAAAACATTTACATGTTGGATTATATTATAAAGGGTACAGAACGTTTTAATAAAATTCAAAAACATTTTGGAAAACATGCTGCAAAACATTGTAATATTTTTTAAAAACTATATTTGTAGTGTTTTTGAATTATGAGACAAACACGAGATTTTAGTAATAATTACGAAATGTGTGTAATTTAGCATAGGAGGTGTTTTCAGTGACCATCCCTAAATAATCCAACATCTTTATCAACAATTTTATTGTGATTCAAAGGGATATTATATACTCCCAAATCGTGTGCAATATGACGCTCATACAACATTTTGTTTTTAAGTTATGGGACAAAAATGACATTTTAGAGCAGTTTAGAGCCATAATTACGAAACGTGTGTTGTTTAGCATAGGGGATGGTTTCAGTGACCACTCCCTAAATAAACCAATTTCTTTATTAACAATTTTGTTATGATTTCAAAGCATATAATCCACTCTCAAATCGTGTGCAATATGAAGCTCATACGACATTCCGTTTTTGAGTTATGACACAAAAACGAAATTTAGATGAAATATTTTGCATTCGGTAGAGACAATCAACGAAAAAAGTCTTGAAACGCTTGCGTGTAAATAACGGAAAACTGTCACCCCTCTCCCCGTGCAATGTTGAGAAATACCACAGTCTTCAGCGGTTTCCCAATGTGTTCCAACATTGATTGATGGGGAGAGGGAAGGTAAATCATTGTTGTAGATGTCATGCTTGTTCCCAGGCAAAATATACGTCATTTCCATGATCATATGAAATTCTGCACGGAATTTCGACAGAGTGTACCAAGCGTTCCAAGGACTTTTTTCGTAGATTGTCTCTGCCGAATGCAAAATATTTCATCTAAATTTCGTTTTTGTCTCATAACTCAAAAATGGAATGTCGTATGAGCTTCTCATTGCACACGATTTGAGAGTGGATTATATGCTTTGGAATCATAACAAAATTGTTGATAAAGAAATTGGTTTCTTTAGGAAGTGGTCACTGGAATCACCCCTATGCTAAAATACACACATTTCGCAATTATAGCTCTAAACTGTTCTAAATGTCGTTTTTGTCCCATAACTCAAAAACAGAATGTTGTATGATCTTCATATTTCACAGGATTTGGAGGTAGACCATGTACTTAGGAATCATAATACAATTGTTGATAAAGAAATTGGTTGGTTCAGGGAGTGGACACTGAAACACCCCATACCCTAACATACACGCATTTAATGAAATTTTTATGCTATATCTCAAAACCGAGAAATCGTATCGCGGCTCTAAGGTGCATGATTCCGAGTTGTTTAATTTATTTTGAAATTAATATTTAAAGTTCACCTTCATAGCACTTGTCAGATAGGTGAACGAACGTTACAAAACAGAAAAATGAGTTTTAATTAAATATTAAAACCGCATGTACGTTAAGATTGTAAGGAAGTCAATAATAAACTACGACTATCTTCAGTAGATAGCATTGACTTGTTGTTGACATGATGTAACAACTATCTTCAGCAGATTTGTGCTTCACATGTTTGTGTATGGGGTGTGTGTATAATGTGGGGTGTGTGCGTGCGAGGTGTTGGGCGTGGGATGTATGTGAGGTAGGGCGGAGGGAGTTTGTAGGACTATTATAAGATCACATTTAAATCGGAAAGTATTTCATTTGGGGCTTTTGGGAAAGAAAGAAAGAAATAATTTAATTAATTAATCAAACATAGAGAAAGAAAGGAAGAAAGAAAGACAGAAAAATTAATCAAAATGTATACTTCATGTATTTATAATAAACAAATATTTTCACCGGGTTCACCGTCACAAATGATAAATGAAACAGAAAAAATGTAATACCGCCTGGGAATCGAACCCAGGACCTCATGTTTACAAGACCTATGCCTTAACCACTCGGCCACGTGAGCTTCGTGATTAAGCTGCTTGCAATTTGAACATATAAGCGGTCACTTCAACCTTTTTCCACGTTCATGTTTTTATTTATGTCAAATGTCTTTCGTTCATTCATTCATTCATTCATTCATTCATTCATTCATTCATTCATTCATTTTTCTTTCCTTCTTTCTTTCTTTTTTCTTTCTTTCCTTTTTTCTTTCTTTCTTTCTTTCTTTCTTTCTTTCTTTCTTTCTTTCTTTCTTTCTTTCTTTCTTTCTTTCTTTCTTTCTTTCTTTCTTTCTTTCTTTATTGATTTATTTATTTATAATACAAAGAAAGAAAAAAGAAGCATATGAAAATAATGAATGCATAATTTAGCGATGATTCACGCAATTCAAACACGAATAGTCAAAGGGTGTAAAGTGTAAACCCATAATGGTAATCTGTAATGGTAAACTGCTGCATTGAATAGCGTGCATACTGAGCAGTTTGCCCTGCATTGATATTAATATATACGTATAGATATTTATTTCAATTCAAAATGGCAAACTGTTAACAAATGTCATAAATGCGATCAATTTGTCATTCCTTTTGTATTCAAACATTCTCAATTGCTGTAGCCAAGGTAAACGAACGTCAGGCTCCATGAGATACGGCCTAAAAACCATAAAATGTGGATTTTGGACCATTTTGTCATTATGGTAAACTGATCCACTTTGCCATTTGCACTATGCAGCTTTACACTTTCCCCGATACCTGACTACTATAAAAGACCAAAACTGATTACTTCGATTGCGAAATGGCAGCGTGGCGCAACGGCTTAGTCCTTCGACTGGTAATCTTTTGACTATTCATTGATGCGAATGGTTCGAGTCCCCGTGGTGGTCGATTTTTTTCTTTAAGTGTATTCAATTGTTGTTTTCTTTTTTCTTTTTTTTCTCACCGCAAAAGCGTATCTTATTATAAATAATATTCAGAAATGAGTTGTTTCAAATTGTTACATCACAATCTTTCTGATTCGTTCGGATAAGCCTATACTCAGCAAACGCAAGTTTTACAGAAAACATTTACATGTTGGATTATATTATAAAGGGTACAGAACGTTTTAATAAAATTCAAAAACATTTTGGAAAACATGCTGCAAAACATTGTAATATTTTTAAAAACCATATTTGTAGTGTTTTTGAATTATGAGACAAACACGAGATTTTAGTAATAATTACGAAATGTGTGTAATTTAGCATAGGAGGTGTTTTCAGTGACCATTCCTAAATAATCCAACATCTTTATCAACAATTTTATTGTGATTCAAAGGGATATTATATACTCCCAAATCGTGTGCAATATGACGCTCATACAACATTTTGTTTTTTAAGTTATGGGACAAAAATGACATTTTAGAGCAGTTTAGAGCCATAATTACGAAACGTGTGTTGTTTAGCATAGGGGATGGTTTCAGTGACCACTCCCTAAATAAACCAATTTCTTTATTAACAATTTTGTTATGATTTCAAAGCATATAATCCACTCTCAAATCGTGTGCAATATGAAGCTCATACGACATTCCGTTTTTGAGTTATGACACAAAAACGAAATTTAGATGAAATATTTTGCATTCGGTAGAGACAATCAACGAAAAAGTCTTGAAACGCTTGCGTGTAAATAACGGAAAACTGTCACCCCTCTCCCCGTGCAATGTTGAGAAATACCACAGTCTTCAGCGGTTTCCCAATGTGTTCCAACATTGATTGATGGGGAGAGGGAAGGGTAAATCATTGTTGTAGATGTCATGCTTGTTCCCAGGCAAAATATACGTCATTTCCATGATCATATGAAATTCTGCACGGAATTTCGACAGAGTGTACCAAGCGTTCCAAGGACTTTTTTCGTAGATTGTCTCTGCCGAATGCAAAATATTTCATCTAAATTTCGTTTTTGTCTCATAACTCAAAAATGGAATGTCGTATGAGCTTCTCATTGCACACGATTTGAGAGTGGATTATATGCTTTGGAATCATAACAAAATTGTTGATAAAGAAATTGGTTTCTTTAGGAAGTGGTCACTGAATCACCCCCTATGCTAAAATACACACATTTCGCAATTATAGCTCTAAACTGCTCTAAAATGTCGTTTTTGTCCCATAACTCAAAAACAGAATGTTGTATGATCTTCATATTTCACAGGATTTGGAGGTAGACCATGTACTTAGGAATCATAATACAATTGTTGATAAAGAAATTGGTTGGTTCAGGGAGTGGACACTGAAACACCCCATACCCTAACATACACGCATTTAATGAAATTTTTATGCTATATCTCAAAACCGAGAAATCGTATCGCGGCTCTAAGGTGCATGATTCCGAGTTGTTTAATTTATTTTGAAATTAATATTTAAAGTTCACCTTCATAGCACTTGTCAGATAGGTGAACGAACGTTACAAAACAGAAAAATGAGTTTTAATTAAATATTAAAACCGCATGTACGTTAAGATTGTAAGGAAGTCAATAATAAACTACGACTATCTTCAGTAGATAGCATTGACTTGTTGTTGACATGATGTAACAACTATCTTCAGCAGATTTGTGCTTCACATGTTTGTGTATGGGGTGTGTGTATAATGTGGGGTGTGTGCGTGCGAGGTGTTGGGCGTGGGATGTATGTGAGGTAGGGCGGAGGGAGTTTGTAGGACTATTATAAGATCACATTTAAATCGGAAAGTATTTCATTTGGGGCTTTTGGGAAAGAAAGAAAGAAATAATTTAATTAATTAATCAAACATAGAGAAAGAAAGGAAGAAAGAAAGACAGAAAAATTAATCAAAATGTATACTTCATGTATTTATAATAAACAAATATTTTCACCGGGTTCACCGTCACAAATGATAAATGAAACAGAAAAAGTAATACCGCCGGGGAATCAAACCCAGGACCTCATGTTTACAAGACCTATGCCTTAACCACTCGGCCACGTGAGCTTCGTGATTAAGCTGCTTGCAATTTGAACATATAAGCGGTCACTTCAACCTTTTTCCACGTTCATGTTTTTATTTATGTCAAATGTCTTTCGTTCATTCATTCATTCATTCATTCATTCATTCATTCATTCATTCATTCATTTTTCTTTCCTTCTTTCTTTCTTTTTTTTCTTTTTCCTTTTTTTTCTTTTTCTTTCTTTCTTTCTTTCTTTCTTTCTTTCTTTCTTTCTTTCTTTCTTTCTTTCTTTCTTTCTTTCTTTTCTTTCTTTCTTTCTTTCTTTATTGATTTATTTATTTATAATACAAAGAAAGAAAAAAAAAAAGCATTGAAAATAATGAATGCATAATTTAGCGATGATTCACGCAATTCAAACACGAATAGTCAAAGGGTGTAAAGTGTAAACCCATAATGGTAATCTGTAATGGTAAACTGCTGCATTGAATAGCGTGCATACTGAGCAGTTTGCCCTGCATTGATATTAATATATACGTATAGATATTTATTTCAATTCAAAATGGCAAACTGTTAACAAATGTCATAAATGCGATCAATTTGTCATTCCTTTTGTATTCAAACATTCTCAATTGCTGTAGCCAAGGTAAACGAACGTCAGGCTCCATGAGATACGGCCTAAAAACCATAAAATGTGGATTTTGGACCATTTTGTCATTATGGTAAACTGATCCACTTTGCCATTTGCACTATGCAGCTTTACACTTTCCCCGATACCTGACTACTATAAAAGACCAAAACTGATTACTTCGATTGCGAAATGGCAGCGTGGCGCAACGGCTTAGTCCTTCGACTGGTAATCTTTTGACTATTCATTGATGCGAATGGTTCGAGTCCCCGTGGTGGTCGATTTTTTTTCTTTAAGTGTATTCAATTGTTGTTTTCTTTTTTCTTTTTTTTCTCACCGCAAAAGCGTATCTTATTATAAATAATATTCAGAAATGAGTTGTTTCAAATTGTTACATCACAATCTTTCTGATTCGTTCGGATAAGCCTATACTCAGCAAACGCAAGTTTTACAGAAAACATTTACATGTTGGATTATATTATAAAGGGTACAGAACGTTTTAATAAAATTCAAAAACATTTTGGAAAACATGCTGCAAAACATTGTAATATTTTTTAAAAACTATATTTGTAGTGTTTTTGAATTATGAGACAAACACGAGATTTTAGTAATAATTACGAAATGTGTGTAATTTAGCATAGGAGGTGTTTTCAGTGACCATTCCTAAATAATCCAACATCTTTATCAACAATTTTATTGTGATTCAAAGGGATATTATATACTCCCAAATCGTGTGCAATATGACGCTCATACAACATTTTGTTTTTAAGTTATGGGACAAAAATGACATTTTAGAGCAGTTTAGAGCCATAATTACGAAACGTGTGTTGTTTAGCATAGGGGATGGTTTCAGTGACCACTACCTAAAAAAACCAATTTCTTTATTAACAATTTTGTTATGATTTCAAAGCATATAATCCACTCTCAAATCGTGTGCAATATGAAGCTCATACGACATTCCGTTTTTGAGTTATGACACAAAAACGAAATTTAGATGAAATATTTTGCATTCGGTAGAGACAATCAACGAAAAAAGTCTTGAAACGCTTGCGTGTAAATAACGGAAAACTGTCACCCCTCTCCCCGTGCAATGTTGAGAAATACCACAGTCTTCAGCGGTTTCCCAATGTGTTCCAACATTGATTGCTGGGGAGAGGGGAAGGGTACATCATTGTTGTAGATGTCATGCTCGTTCCCAGGCAAAATATACGTCATTTCCATGATCATATGAAATTCTGCACGGAATTTCGACAGAGTGTACCAAGCGTTCCAAGGAATTTTTCGTAGATTGTCTCTGCCGAATGCAAAATATTTCATCTAAATTTCGTTTTTGTCTCATAACTCAAAAATGGAATGTCGTATGAGCTTCTCATTGCACACGATTTGAGAGTGGATTATATGCTTTGGAATCATAACAAAATTGTTGATAAAGAAATTGGTTTCTTTAGGAAGTGGTCACTGGAATCACCCCCTATGCTAAAATACACACATTTCGCAATTATAGCTCTAAACTGCTCTAAAATGTCGTTTTTGTCCCATAACTCAAAAACAGAATGTTGTATGATCTTCATATTTCACAGGATTTGGAGGTAGACCATGTACTTAGGAATCATAATACAATTGTTGATAAAGAAATTGGTTGGTTCAGGGAGTGGACACTGAAACACCCCATACCCTAACATACACGCATTTAATGAAATTTTTATGCTATATCTCAAAACCGAGAAATCGTATCGCGGCTCTAAGGTGCATGATTCCGAGTTGTTTAATTTATTTTTGAAATTAATATTTAAAGTTCACCTTCATAGCACTTGTCAGATAGGTGAACGAACGTTACAAAACAGAAAAATGAGTTTTAATTAAATATTAAAACCGCATGTACGTTAAGATTGTAAGGAAGTCAATAATAAACTACGACTATCTTCAGTAGATAGCATTGACTTGTTGTTGACATGATGTAACAACTATCTTCAGCAGATTTGTGCTTCACATGTTTGTGTATGGGGTGTGTGTATAATGTGGGGGAGAGTGCGTGCGAGGTGTTGGGCGTGGGATGTATGTGAGGTAGGGCGGAGGGAGTTTGTAGGACTATTATAAGATCACATTTAAATCGGAAAGTATTTCATTTGGGGCTTTTGGGAAAGAAAGAAAGAAATAATTTAATTAATTAATCAAACATAGAGAAAGAAAGGAAGAAAGAAAGACAGAAAAAATTAATCAAAAATGTATACTTCATGTATTTATAATAAACAAATATTTTCACCGGGTTCACCGTCACAAATGATAAATGAAACAGAAAAAGTAATACCGCCTGGGAATCGAACCCAGGACCTCATGTTTACAAGACCTATGCCTTAACCACTCGGCCACGTGAGCTTCGTGATTAAGCTGCTTGCAATTTGAACATATAAGCGGTCACTTCAACCTTTTTCCACGTTCATGTTTTTATTTATGTCAAATGTCTTTCGTTCATTCATTCATTCATTCATTCATTCATTCATTCATTCATTCATTCATTCATTCATTTTCTTTCCTTCTTTCTTTCTTTTTCTTTCTTTCCTTTTTTTTCTTTCTTTCTTTCTTTCTTTCTTTCTTTCTTTCTTTCTTTCTTTCTTTCTTTCTTTCTTTCTTTCTTTCTTTCTTTCTTTCTTTATTGATTTATTTATTTATAATACAAAGAAAGAAAAAAAAGAAGCATTGAAAATAATGAATGCATAATTTAGCGATGATTCACGCAATTCAAACACGAATAGTCAAAGGGTGTAAAGTGTAAACCCATAATGGTAATCTGTAATGGTAAACTGCTGCATTGAATAGCGTGCATACTGAGCAGTTTGCCCTGCATTGATATTAATATATACGTATAGATATTTATTTCAATTCAAAATGGCAAACTGTTAACAAATGTCATAAATGCGATCAATTTGTCATTCCTTTTGTATTCAAACATTCTCAATTGCTGTAGCCAAGGTAAACGAACGTCAGGCTCCATGAGATACGGCCTAAAAACCATAAAATGTGGATTTTGGACCATTTTGTCATTATGGTAAACTGATCCACTTTGCCATTTGCACTATGCAGCTTTACACTTTCCCCGATACCTGACTACTATAAAAGACCAAAACTGATTACTTCGATTGCGAAATGGCAGCGTGGCGCAACGGCTTAGTCCTTCGACTGGTAATCTTTTGACTATTCATTGATGCGAATGGTTCGAGTCCCCGTGGTGGTCGATTTTTTTTCTTTAAGTGTATTCAATTGTTGTTTTCTTTTTTCTTTTTTTTCTCACCGCAAAAGCGTATCTTATTATAAATAATATTCAGAAATGAGTTGTTTCAAATTGTTACATCACAATCTTTCTGATTCGTTCGGATAAGCCTATACTCAGCAAACGCAAGTTTTACAGAAAACATTTACATGTTGGATTATATTATAAAGGGTACAGAACGTTTTAATAAAATTCAAAAACATTTTGGAAAACATGCTGCAAAACATTGTAATATTTTTTAAAAACTATATTTGTAGTGTTTTTGAATTATGAGACAAACACGAGATTTTAGTAATAATTACGAAATGTGTGTAATTTAGCATAGGAGGTGTTTTCAGTGACCATTCCTAAATAATCCAACATCTTTATCAACAATTTTATTGTGATTCAAAGGGATATTATATACTCCCAAATCGTGTGCAATATGACGCTCATACAACATTTTGTTTTTAAGTTATGGGACAAAAATGACATTTTAGAGCAGTTTAGAGCCATAATTACGAAACGTGTGTTGTTTAGCATAGGGGATGGTTTCAGTGACCACTCCCTAAATAAACCAATTTCTTTATTAACAATTTTGTTATGATTTCAAAGCATATAATCCACTCTCAAATCGTGTGCAATATGAAGCTCATACGACATTCCGTTTTTGAGTTATGACACAAAAACGAAATTTAGATGAAATATTTTGCATTCGGTAGAGACAATCAACGAAAAAAGTCTTGAAACGCTTGCGTGTAAATAACGGAAAACTGTCACCCCTCTCCCCGTGCAATGTTGAGAAATACCACAGTCTTCAGCGGTTTCCCAATGTGTTCCAACATTGATTGATGGGGAGAGGGAAGGGTAAATCATTGTTGTAGATGTCATGCTTGTTCCCAGGCAAAATATACGTCATTTCCATGATCATATGAAATTCTGCACGGAATTTCGACAGAGTGTACCAAGCGTTCCAAGGACTTTTTTCGTAGATTGTCTCTGCCGAATGCAAAATATTTCATCTAAATTTCGTTTTTGTCTCATAACTCAAAAATGGAATGTCGTATGAGCTTCATATTGCACACGATTTGAGAGTGGATTATATGCTTTGGAATCATAACAAAATTGTTGATAAAGAAATTGGTTTCTTTAGGAAGTGGTCACTGCAATCACCCCCTATGCTAAAATACACACATTTCGCAATTATAGCTCTAAACTGCTCTAAAATGTCGTTTTTTTTTTTTATCTCAAAAAACAGAATGTTGTATGATCTTCATATTTCACAGGATTTGGAGGTAGACCATGTACTTAGGAATCATAATACAATTGTTGATAAAGAAATTGGTTGGTTCAGGGAGTGGACACTGAAACACCCCATACCCTAACATACACGCATTTAATGAAATTTTTATGCTATATCTCAAAACCGAGAAATCGTATCGCGGCTCTAAGGTGCATGATTCCGAGTTGTTTAATTTATTTTGAAATTAATATTTAAAGTTCACCTTCATAGCACTTGTCAGATAGGTGAACGAACGTTACAAAACAGAAAAATGAGTTTTAATTAAATATTAAAACCGCATGTACGTTAAGATTGTAAGGAAGTCAATAATAAACTACGACTATCTTCAGTAGATAGCATTGACTTGTTGTTGACATGATGTAACAACTATCTTCAGCAGATTTGTGCTTCACATGTTTGTGTATGGGGTGTGTGTGTATAATGTGGGGGTGTGTGCGTGCGAGGTGTTGGGCGTGGGATGTATGTGAGGTAGGGCGGAGGGAGTTTGTAGGACTATTATAAGATCACATTTAAATCGGAAAGTATTTCATTTGGGGCTTTTGGGAAAGAAAGAAAGAAATAATTTAATTAATTAATCAAACATAGAGAAAGAAAGGAAGAAAGAAAGACAGAAAAATTAATCAAAATGTATACTTCATGTATTTATAATAAACAAATATTTTCACCGGGTTCACCGTCACAAATGATAAATGAAACAGAAAAAGTAATACCGCCTGGGAATCGAACCCAGGACCTCATGTTTACAAGACCTATGCCTTAACCACTCGGCCACGTGAGCTTCGTGATTAAGCTGCTTGCAATTTGAACATATAAGCGGTCACTTCAACCTTTTTCCACGTTCATGTTTTTATTTATGTCAAATGTCTTTCGTTCATTCATTCATTCATTCATTCATTCATTCATTCATTCATTCATTCATTCATTCATTTTTCTTTCCTTCTTTCTTTCTTTTTTCTTTCTTTCCTTTTTTTTTTCTTTCTTTCTTTCTTTCTTTCTTTCTTTCTTTCTTTCTTTCTTTCTTTCTTTCTTTCTTTCTTTCTTTCTTTCTTTCTTTCTTTATTGATTTATTTATTTATAATACAAAGAAAGAAAAAAAAGAAGCATTGAAAATAATGAATGCATAATTTAGCGATGATTCACGCAATTCAAACACGAATAGTCAAAGGGTGTAAAGTGTAAACCCATAATGGTAATCTGTAATGGTAAACTGCTGCATTGAATAGCGTGCATACTGAGCAGTTTGCCCTGCATTGATATTAATATATACGTATAGATATTTATTTCAATTCAAAATGGCAAACTGTTAACAAATGTCATAAATGCGATCAATTTGTCATTCCTTTTGTATTCAAACATTCTCAATTGCTGTAGCCAAGGTAAACGAACGTCAGGCTCCATGAGATACGGCCTAAAACCATAAAATGTGGATTTTGGACCATTTTGTCATTATGGTAAACTGATCCACTTTGCCATTTGCACTATGCAGCTTTACACTTTCCCCGATACCTGACTACTATAAAAGACCAAAACTGATTACTTCGATTGCGAAATGGCAGCGTGGCGCAACGGCTTAGTCCTTCGACTGGTAATCTTTTGACTATTCATTGATGCGAATGGTTCGAGTCCCCGTGGTGGTCGATTTTTTTCTTTAAGTGTATTCAATTGTTGTTTTCTTTTTTCTTTTTTTTCTCACCGCAAAAGCGTATCTTATTATAAATAATATTCAGAAATGAGTTGTTTCAAATTGTTACATCACAATCTTTCTGATTCGTTCGGATAAGCCTATACTCAGCAAACGCAAGTTTTACAGAAAACATTTACATGTTGGATTATATTATAAAGGGTACAGAACGTTTTAATAAAATTCAAAAACATTTTGGAAAACATGCTGCAAAACATTGTAATATTTTTTAAAAACTATATTTGTAGTGTTTTTGAATTATGAGACAAACACGAGATTTTAGTAATAATTACGAAATGTGTGTAATTTAGCATAGGAGGTGTTTTCAGTGACCATTCCTAAATAATCCAACATCTTTATCAACAATTTTATTGTGATTCAAAGGGATATTATATACTCCCAAATCGTGTGCAATATGACGCTCATACAACATTTTGTTTTTAAGTTATGGAAAAAAAATGACATTTTAGAGCAGTTTAGAGCCATAATTACGAAACGTGTGTTGTTTAGCATAGGGGATGGTTTCAGTGACCACTCCCTAAATAAACCAATTTCTTTATTAACAATTTTGTTATGATTTCAAAGCATATAATCCACTCTCAAATCGTGTGCAATATGAAGCTCATACGACATTCCGTTTTTGAGTTATGACACAAAACGAAATTTAGATGAAATATTTTGCATTCGGTAGAGACAATCAACGAAAAAAGTCTTGAAACGCTTGCGTGTAAATAACGGAAAACTGTCACCCCCTCTCCCCCGTGCAATGTTGAGAAATACCACAGTCTTCAGCGGTTTCCCAATGTGTTCCAACATTGATTGATGGGGAGAGGGAAGGGTAAATCATTGTTGTAGATGTCATGCTTGTTCCCAGGCAAAATATACGTCATTTCCATGATCATATGAAATTCTGCACGGAATTTCGACAGAGTGTACCAAGCGTTCCAAGGACTTTTTTCGTAGATTGTAGTTTTTAAAAATTAATTAAAAAAACTTTGGCCCAAGAATTTTTTACGTTGCACGAAAAAAAAAGTGGGCCAAAAACCGTTTTGGGGGATTTTGGGCAAAAATTGAGCATTTTGGCCCAAATTGGACCTATAAAACTTTGCCATTCTAAATATGTATACTTTTAGACCAACAATTTAGCAGTTATGAGGCCCGAAAGTTTCCATAATTCCAGGGTTCAGACCAACCTTAAGTGTCATGGCGAAATTTTTATGTGGGATGGGACTTCTTTTGCTATTATAACAAGGGTTATTTTACTAAATTAATAGGTGTATGACTTACTCTGATGACGGCAATGATTTATTATAATATTGTAAAGCTTTTATTAATGTTGCCCTCCACACCTTTATTAAGACTAGGTTAATTGAATGTACAATTGTATTATTGTTTGATTCCAAGACATGAGTTATTATTATTTCCCTGAAACATCAAGACAATGCATAACCTTGCATCAGTGACATCACACATTCTTAGGCCATGTTTGGTGTCCTTTGTCATACATAAACAGGAAGCTATTATGTTCCTGCTCACATACCATAACTTTGGGCCAATCAGAGTTAGTTCATCTGTTACTCCCACACATATTCTATTGTATATTAACTATGTTGTATCAACCAGTAGTTAGATAACATTGGAGATCGGCAGTAAGGAGTTATGATTGGAGATCTGTCGAGTTAACATCATTATGATTATTAAATACTACTTCTACAACTTTACATCTGATTCCTCGTTTGATTCATTTATATCCCGGTTATACTATACTTGCAATTACTTGTGTTTTTCTCGGTTATTTTATGCCTTTTTCTTTTATTATGTTTCTCACTTTCTTACTTTATTGTTTCCTGCTTTCTTTTTATTGACAACATAAGCCATTTCTCTTTTTGGAATAAAAGGTTTAGTTTGTCTTTGGTTCCTTTGAAGTGAGTTTACTGTGCTGCTCTGCCCTCTACCTGCATGGTTGCCTCCTTGACGAATACAGGTTTCAGCCCTAGTCCTCATTGCATCATTTGCGTTGCGTACCATCCTTGTGCGCCGGATACTTGCGAAAGGTAGCCCTGAAAACATATATTCTGTTAAATATACCAATTAAATTACGTTTATCACACCAGTGAATGTGTTCCGAGGCCTTATCTTTCCATGCCATTAACCTTTTTTCATTTAATCTTTGACGTAGCCAAACCTTTTCTGTGGACAGAGTGAAAACGGGTACATTTCTTTAAAAGGGCATATCTTTAAAAGTTACGAGCCGATTGAAATAATTGTTTCGGTTTATTAAAGCTAACGGGTAAAGGTTTCTTTACATACCAACATATACTTGATCATCTTTTCTGAAATAAGAGAAAAAGAGGGCGCAATGAGATGCCTCTTTTTTTGGACACCCTGTATTAATATTAAAATCTCCCAATGCACGATTTTAGTTCAATGGTTACAAACTGTAAAAATATGGCTCTTGCCATCTCATTCGCCTGAAGTCGTCAATTAAAGGTGGGTAACTAGTTCCTAGTAACTAATTCCCTCACTTTACCCCATCAAAATGCTGATTTCGGTATCAGGTAAAAGCTACGGAAGTAACTAAGGGCCATGCGGGTTGCTTTGTAACACAAGAAGTCAGGATCATGTGATACCAAATCCCGACTTCTTGTGTTCCTGACTCAGCCAGTTTGAAATAAAGAGAAAGTAAAGATATCAAAATAAAGAAATAGTTAAGACAACTCAGGATCTCAAGAACTCATGAAATCTGTTCAATTTTTGCGGCGTTGGTATTTTAATTGTAAACCCATCCACGTTAGTTATCTCGAGATCCTATTTTCTTGACAGGAACTCGTGAACTCAAGCCACGCTTGAGTTCCTGACTTCCTGACTTCAAGTCAGGAACACAGGATCACGAGATCCTGACTTCAAGACTTTAAAGTCAGGAACTCGTGAACTCAAGCCGCGCTTGAGTTCTTGAGTTCCTGACTTCAAGTCAGGAACACAGGATCACGAGATCCTGACTTCAAGACTTTAAAGTCAGGAACTCGTGAACTCAAGCCACGCTTGAATTGAGTTCCTGACTTCCTGACTTCAAGTCAGGAACACAGGATCACAAGATCCTGACTTCAAGACTTTAAAGTCAGGAACTCGTGAACACAAGCCGCGCTTGAGTTCACGACTTCCTGACTTTGAACTCAGGAACACAAGAACTCAAGTGCCGCTTGAGTTCACGACTTCCTGTCTTTGAAATCAGGAAGTCACGAACACAAGAACCCAAGCACGGCTTGTGTTCGCGACTTCCTGACTTTGTCGCGTGACCTATACCGCCTGCTAGTCCAGGCTAGTCCAGGCAAAGTCAGGAAGTCGTGAACACAAGCGGCGCTTGAGTTCTTGTGTTCCTGAGTTCAAAGTCAGGAAGTCGTGCACTCGAGCGGCGCTTGAGATCTTGTGTTCCTGAGTTCAAAGTCAGGAAGTTGTGAACTCAAGCGCGGCTTGTGTTCACGAGTTCCTGACTTTAAAGTCGTGAAGTCAGGATCTCAAGCGCGACTTGTGTTCACGAGTTCCTGACTTTAAAGTCATGAAGTCAGGAACTCAAGAACTCAAGCGCGGCTTGAGTTCACGAGTTCATGACTTTAAAGTCATGAAGTCAGGATCTCGTGATCCTGTGTTCCTGACTTGAAATCAGGAAGTCGTGAACTCAAGCGTGGCTTGAGTTCACGAGTTCCTGACTTGAAGTCAAGAAAATAGGATCTCGAGATAACTAACGTGGATGGGTTTACAATTAAAATACCACCGCCGCAAAAATTGAACAGATTTCATGAGATCCTGAGTTGTCTTAACTATTTCTTTATTTTGATATCTTTACTTTCTCTTTATTTCAAACTGGTTAAGTCAGGAACACAAGAAGTCGGGATTTGTGATCACAAGATCCTGACTTCTTGCGTTACAAAGCGAACTCACGTGGCCCTTAGTTACTTTCGTAAAAAGCTCAGATTTTTCTCATTAACATATTGAAATTAGGCGTTCCAAATTGGTATATTGCCGGAGAAATCATCAAAAAACTGTCGAATTAGTCTCCGATATGGTATACCATATTTTAGACTAATTCAACAATTTTTTGATTATATCTTCGGAAATACACCGATTTGGAACTCCTAATTTCAATATGTTAATGAGAAAAATAGGATCTCTCATTTGATATCAATTTATTACATGATCATGATGATTATCATTAATCATGTTAATAAAAACACTGTAGACTACCAAAATCACGCTGTATAATATGTCAGTAATTCCATAAGGAATTAGTCACATTTACAAGGAACATTTACATGTTCTTTTTGCATGCATGTTTGAAAGGGACGACATTTTATGTTATAGGTAAGTTTTAAAGAATTCGATTTTCCAAATATATCAGGGCACCTTCCTTTAATACGTAAAATGCAATATAAAAAAAAAATTTGTCGTTACAAGGTTGTACTTATGAAGTAAAATAATATCATAACGATTAATTTAAAGGAACAATTACTGATAATGTAAGATTAATTAATGAGGTCAGGTTTTATATGTTTGAAAGTACAATCACATTGTTACACAAATTGATATTTCCAGTCATAATACGCTATCAATTATACGAAATGACAAGTGGCCATAATAATTAATAACCATGATAACTAGGCAATATCTTTTATAAAACGTATGTTCTCAATCTCTCAATGTATTTTGGAAGTTTGATATTTTACATTACAAAATGCACATTATTTGTTTGTTCGTATGCTTGTTTGTTACCCCTCTCTTGAACCAACTTCATTGGCTCCCCGTCAGAGAGAGGATTGCATACAAGACGCTGCTTTATGTGTTTAAATCTCTGAATGGACTCTCTCCCCAGTACTTAACTAACTGCCTCACTGTGAAAAGATCCCAGAGCGTAATGAAGACTAGACTATGCCATAGTCGAATTTTATTAAAAATATGTTATTATTAGTCATGATCAACCCATTTCGTTGAACTCAAAATTATACTGATGTTTATTAAAATTAAAGTATTCAATAGTAAAATGGTCATAAAGAGTTAAAAATATCAGACGATTAGTGACAATAAAAGTAATTGAATGCAACATTATCTTGCATAATTATAACGGCTCATTTTAATACTGAACAATACTGATTTTGGAATCTACCAGTTTATTGATAGCGAACCCCGAAATTTCGACTATGAACTTTGAATTGTAAGCAGAAGTTACCCCCTGGACTTTGCTCTCTAAAAACACACTGTCAAGCATACTTGTTTATCAGTCCATTAACCACAAGTACGCGCTAGATGTTTGATGAGAGATTAACTTTACAAAAGCGCCGCAATGGTAATGGCGCGGGCCCAGACGATTTAAACCATAGCGAGGTATGGGCGACCAATCACAAGGCAGATCCATTTAAAGATGCATTACATCATGCCCAATTTTAGTTAGGCCAGAAATTGGCCTAACTCTCCATAGAGTCCCGTGTTAAAAATCTTAACCGCAAGGCAATGTCAGTAGTCCACTTGGGAAGCTAACAAACAGAGGGAGTAGGGTGACTGATCAGATGTGAAAATCTATCAATTGTGCACACATTAATTAAATCAGAGTTTTAAGCTTAAAGGAGTATTTCGTGATCCTAGCATCCTCTTTTTATGACATTTTTCAGTACATATCCACGAAAAAGCATATTCCCAAAATTTCAGTTGATTCCGATTTTGCGTTTGCGAGTTATGCATGATTATGTGTATTACACTGCTCCATAGACAATACGTTGTAATTTCGTTCTGGTGCACCAGAACGAAATTCAAATTTTGCGATATCTTTGCTAAACGAATTAATCTGCAAGAAATATTTTGTACATAAACATTATGTAGCCAGAGGTATCCAGTGATATAAAAATCTCAACTTTTTTTGTGAAAAGTGGGGGGATGAGGCTGTGGATCACGAAATGCCCCTTTAAATACAATATCCAGAGTATGCACAATGGTCAAGTCCCCGGGGGGGGGGCCAAGTGGACTACGGGGTAGTCTAAATGAAGACCCGCTCGGCAGATAGTATTTCCTTTCTTGTGCCTTGTTCTAAGAAGGGTGCTGGTGATAGAGCTTTTTCAGTGGCAGCTCCACGTTTGTGGAACACCTTACCGGTTCATATCAGAAATGCCGCTACTCTTGAATCATTCAAAACTATGCTCAAGACATATCGTTTTCCATAATGTTGTTTTCTGTATTTGATCATGTTTGCTGTTCTTTTTAATATGCTTGTTGCGCTTTGTAGCCACAGGAAAAGGCGCATTATAAATTATGTTAGTTAAGTTAAGTTAAGTTAAGTTTGTTTACTAGGCTGGACCGTAGGGGACACGGTTATGGCAAGCCAAGGGGTCCAAAAGCGTGGAACTGCTACGCGTAGCTTCTTTCTCGTTACGAGCAGCTGTTTGACCAATCAAAATAGTCAAATTTAATCACGTGGTTGGGTCGTTAGCTGCGCGTAGTATAGTGCTAGGAATCCTCTTTCACAATTATTATCTTGTAATTAATTTACGGAATTAGCATAGATAACGAGCGGGTAAGGAGGCCAAATCACAGCACGTGTCAAGAGAACATGTTGGTATTAAATGCCTGGCTAAAATGACACAAAGCATATTTATTTAGTGTTTCCAAGTTTACACCGTGTTTAATAGCAAGTAACTTTATACTCGGGCTGTATTAGCGGTGCAGGGGATATGAAGGTCAAAACAACAACTACTCCTGATGTAAAGCGCTGTGTAAAGATATTGCAGGGAAAGCGATATCACATGCCACTGTGTAAATATGGAGAGAGTAAAATGGGTCATCATTTTTTTTTTCGAAACCTAAATTTACAAAAAGTCGGCGTCAATAAAATTGCGGCCCTCACTATTTCGGCATCAAAAATGTTATGACCCCCGACTCCCACCACGTACGATACACCTTACCCCCTAGACAGGCTAAATTGTATTGAAATCAGTCTTTTTGAATACAATAAACGCACTATCTGTAGTCATCTTGTGACTCCCTACATGTTGTTATTATCAATTTATGACCCCCTCCCCCTTATTTTTCTTTCCAAAAAGTATGACCACCTATATTTGGGACCCTCTTCCGAAGAAAATGATAGCCCCCTAAATATAGAACAATCATCATTCTGTTCAGATATTACTTTAGTAGCACATATACCATTTTTTGCTGATATACTACAGATATTTTCATTTACAAAAATTAACAACGTAATATTTGTGAGAGAGGATGTTTACATCAGCTCCACGTGTTTAAAACCGCGAATCTGATTGGTTAATAAGCTGCACGTAACGAGAAAGAAGCTGCGCGTAGCTAGTCCCACGTTCTGACCCGCTTAGCTTGCCATACACGGTTGGGTCCATGCCGATTAAAAAAAAGGAAACCATTGTCATAAATGTGTTGTTGTTGTTTTATGTCAGGCAATAACAGCTGAAATCAGGGCGATAACGCTGGCTTTGGTTTGGGTGGGAGGCAGGGATGGATCATAACTTTTTGGGGCACTATAGCTGTAATCACCCACTTGAAATCACCTGACTCGCTGCACTGACCAAAGTTATGGACAGATATGGGAGCTGTTTTTGCTGTTATCTGTCGTTTACATATCAGGGAAGTACGAACATTTGCAGATGTCCCACCTACCCAGGTTTTAGCCTA